>NC_141624.1:21168420-21285920 GCF_047967505.1 Dipteris shenzhenensis | reverse complement strand
CTAGAAAACCATCAACAAGTGGCTGCCGGTTCAAGCTAGATTAGGAAGGGGACTTTAGATCAATCCCATGTGCTCATTATGTGGAATTGCAACAGAGCATATCCATCATTTGTTTTGGCGCTGCCCAATGTCAAGGAAGCTATGGACGAGGATTGGGTCGGCAGTGAAGAAAACGGGGTTGATGTCAAGGTTCTAGGTAGCCAGCAACTGGAAGTTGCTGATGCCAGGAGATTCCTATGGATACCCTCAACGTTCAAGGCATGCTGGGATTTTGTAAGAGGGGCGGTATGTTATGCCTAAGGAATCAGATGGCTTTTCGAGATAATCCAGGCCCAAGCGGCAGGGAGCTTGTACTAATCAAGTTCGCCAAATTTGTCCTATTAGATGCATCCAAGATCGTGGAGGTTTCACACTCATTGGTTAGCCAATATCTCAGGGATATCGATGGGTACCTCCTCTAGTTGCATAGCACAAGCCTAGGGCAGTGCCCCCTATTTTTTGCCACATTTTTGTAAGGGTCATATTGGGACTAACCCTCCCTTTTTGGCCTGCCTGAAAGGGAGGACTAAGTAAAGGCGACAATCCAAGAAGCGAAAAAGCCCACATTTGCTTTTCTTAATTTCAAAAATAAATAGGTGGCATGTGATCTCCAACCTTTCCTCCCTCTTTGTCTCTCTTTTTATTTCAAGGCAAGCACTCTCTCTCTCTCTCTCTCTCTCCCCCCTCTTCTCCTTGGTATGGATCCAAGTCATCTCTCTCTCATTCTCGCTCTCTCACTCTCTCCCCCTCTTTTCCTTGCTGTAGGGCAGGCCACTTGAATGCTGCTCACCTTGTTTTGTTAATATAGGAGTCGGCAAGTTTTCTGAAAAAAAGAATAAGGAAAAAAGAGGTCAAACTACTTCTAGCTTAAGCCTTCTTTCTCATATTTGATCTCTATGTTCAAAACTGGGTGAGATGCTCTAGTCGAGTAGCAAAGGCTTAGCTAGGAAACATTGATAGTTGTTGTTAATGTACAAGGACTGGGATGGTGTAATGTCATCATGTTGTCCCTTGGTCCCTCGTTTGTTCGCCTTGATAAGAGAAACTTTGATTCAGAAGTTAAAAGAAAAGAGTGAAAGGAAGAAAAGAGTGCATGGATGATTTTTTCAAGTTAGTTTTGTTATGAAGCTAAACTTTTATATTGGTGTCAAAAGTTTCTATGCCCTTATAAAAATAAACTTTAAAAAATTTACCAGGATTTGAGACTTTTATGTAGGAAAATCTAAAGTTTCGTCAAGACTTGCATTTTTAACTTTAAAACTCAAATAAAATATATAAAAGTGCACTACATTGTGAAACCAAAAAAGTGAGCTTTATAAATGTTCACCAAGATTTTATAATAATATATAAGCATAGCTTTGATAAAAACATCCTTGAAAGAGTGGAAGGACTGCTTTTCCCTTCAGGGTCTTGTTTTAAATTTGCAGGTGTCTACTGATGATACTAATACTCTAGCGGTGACCAATGAGTAGATGCTTGATGCCAGGATGAACACTATAGAGCTTTCCTGTAGAACGTTGGGATTGGTCTACAGCAATGATTTTATCTTTTGAAGGCATCTATGCCCCGGCACTACCTTATCGAATATGTGTGAGCTGTTAGTGACTATGTTTGTCGAGTCTCCTTCCTTTTGTTAAAAAAAAAAAACTTCTTTAATGATGTTTGGCCTTTTTTTTTGGAATTAAAAAATTTTATTGAAAGAAAAGACGATTAAATATGTACAACAAGCATTACAAAAAAATTGGACTGAAAAAGAGCCCTGTAAGGGAGTCCTTGGGCTAGTGACATGGAAGAATAAGGTGAATAAAACCCAATAGAATATTGACCTAGCAAATTCGGGGAGTACGATACCTCCTAATGCCGACCTTCTACGAGCTTGGGAATGCAGGAACACAGATGCTCTGTGTGCCCTGGTTACAAGTACTACTGATAGTGTTTTGACCTTGATTCAGCATACATCTAAGGCAACTGTGGCCTGGAACATATTGAAGAGTCAATATGAGATGCGGAATCAGACAAGGATCCAGAATCTGGAGAATCAGCTTGCAACTGAGAAGTTTAATGAAGGAGAGACAGCGGAGGCATTCATAACCCGAATCAAAAATCTGCGTGATGAGATGGATGGTGCTGGGATACAAAAGACTAGCTCGAGCGGTGTCTTCGGATATGTCCACCAAGGTTTAATGGGTTGGTAACAGCGCTTAATGTTCACTCAGGTGAGACCCCAACCATTGTCATTTGAGGAGTTATGTGCTTTACTTATGGAGGAGGAATTGAGGCTTAAAGCTCGAGATGGAGGTGGCAATGGGGATGCTTCGTTCTCTGCCACTGCAAAAGGCAAAGGTGGTTTCTCTGAGGCGACGGTATACCTAGTATTTGTCTAGATCGCCATCTAAGCTCCACTGTGGGAGCACATGGGTGGACGGAGCCATCATTTGTACTACATCAGTATTGAAGGAAAATTTTGTTCCTCTCCAGTTTGCTGTGTACTCTCTATTCTTTGTTCAGTTTCTGTTCCGCTGCACCGTGTAATTTAACATCTCTCTCATTCCTCTTCCTCCCCCCTCATTTCTGAGCACCATTACGAGATTTGCTTCAGTCCTCTTTTCAAATTTCTTTCTTGCTTTTGAGTGGGAAGCTTCTTTCTCTATTCTCTCTCTCATGGGTGGACTCTTACGCCAAAATCTCATCATTTCTCTTCTCTACCTGTGTTTCCCTCCCATTTCACTCTCATTCTTTTAAAACTTCTAAGATTTTCGAATGAGATTCACCCTACCTTCTTCTTTCTCTATTTTGGATGCTTGTCTTTCAAATCTTGCCACTTCCTCTCTAATAAGCGATTCTCCCACTTTCTAAAACCATTTCATTCAGGAAGTCAAGGCAATCAATGATCTGAGCGAACCATGAATGATGTAGGGTGTTTGGATCTTAGAAGGAGCTACTGGATAAGATTCTTTGAGAAAGTATCAAAGAAGATTGACTTTCAGGCATTGCAATTGTTGTTGATGTCTCAATACTGGTCACTTTCCTTGCTGCAATCTCTAAGGGTGCATGATTTCGAACCCCTTCTAAAGGTTTGGAGTCTATCAAAACAACTTGTATGGAGGTTTAGGTGAGACAATCTTTGGATTTATGCAACACAGTGATTATGACAGGATTTGTTTGTTGATGATGCAACTTTGAAGAAATAGTTAGTTCATAGTTTATTTTGTGTAGTTGTGTTGTTTTGTTTTATTACATGGTTTGAAAACTTTGAAAGATTTGTTTGTTTTGTAAAAAATTTCATGATAAATGAGTCTTTTCCACTCCTACTATCAATAGTTTTTTATAAAAGATTGCTTGAAATAGATTTCGAGATGTTTGGGAGCATATAATTTACTTTGAAGCAAGAACCATCAACTTCAGCATTCTTGGAACACAAGAGGGACCACTGGGAGGACAAGTTTGATCGCATTTTTATTTCAAAGAACCTTGCTCTAAGAATCAGATACTATTTATTCATGTAGTTTTACAAGGTTTTAGTTTTCAACTTAAATTAGGGTCTATTAGAGCAAATAGCATGGAGATTGAGGTGAGAAAACCTTTAGAACAATGCAAGACAATGACAATAACGAGATTTTATGATGCAACTTTGAAGAAACAATTAATTGTGTTGTTTTCTTTTAATACTTGGTTTGAAGAGGAAGAAAGATTTGTTTGTTTTCAAAGATACACTCTTACTATTGAGGTTTTTTACAAAAGATGGTTTGAAATAGATTTTGAGTTATTTGGAAGCATATATTTAGTTTTGGAGCAAAATCCATTAACTTAAGTATCTTGGATTCCAAGACGGACCATTGAGGATAACAAGTTTAATCACATTTTTCTTTCAAAAATCCCTGTCAAATATTGTTCATTCATATAGTTTAATAGTGTTTAATGATAAGTAGATTTTTAATTTATAGATTTTAATCGTTAGATTTTGCAGGCAATTTGGGGTCTCATTTTTGCTTGGTTTGATACTATTTTGAAACAGATGTCAATTTTATACTATATTAGGTGGAAAGTGTATGAAATCATGCAGGCCCCTAGGAATTAAAAAAAGGTGGATATCCATTTTCAAATTGATGTAAAGAATGCACCATTTCTAAAGAGGAATGAATCCTCCTAAGCAAGTGAAAGTGATTTAGTAGCTCTTTAAAATCAAGGAAAAATAGATAAGGATTTGTGTTAGAAGGGAAGATTTATCAAGTAGATCCATGGATTGACCAGCTTAATAAAGTTTTTGTGTAAGGGTGAGAATGGCTTATTAGGATATTGTCAAAGATTGATTGATCATGGAGCAAGTAGCCTTCATAGCCAATATCAATCTTTGCTTAATGAAAGAGACAAAATGATTGCAATGTTGGAGACTTGGAATCAACATATGGTATCATCTATGCAAGCTACAAGTGTTCAGATGTCTGCGTATGATGGCATAGAGAAGAAAAATCAAGAATTACAGATAAAGGTTCAAACATTAGATTCTTAGTTGGGAGAGAGCACTATAAATGCAATTCACTTATAGACTCTGAAGGATGAGATCAAACAATTCGAAAAAACATTATCATTTGTTAAGGATACTCCAATGAGTCTAAGACTACCTAAGAGAAAATTGTGTCCATTGATGAAATATCCAAAAAAAGTGGTCACTGGAAGCATTGAGTGAGAGCTTGTAGGAGTGTTTCAGAACTCATGTCTATCCATGATGAACACTCTAGTGCTATGGGTGAAGTCTTTATGAAAACAATGTTGGAGTTTGTTATACAACATCCAAAATTCAAAAGTCTAAAATCAGAGAACATTTGAATCAATGAATAAACTTATGGAGCATTTCAATGCAACTAGTGCAAAGGGAGTTTGTGATACTGCAGGGATAAGTACAAGGGCATATCGACTCATGTCCAAGAGCTTAAAAATAGCATGTCTTTCTATGGGAACAAAGTTAAAGCCCCGCTTCCTAAATCGACTGATGTCGATAAGGCCAGAGGCATGCACTCAATGTGAAAGTACTTAATTTAGTCAGTGAGCCCTAGCATGTATGTAGTACACTAACTTTGAAAACGAAGGCTAGAGAGTCTAAAGAATTGGAATTGACAGTCAACAAAAACTTTGTGATGGACGTTCGAAGAGTTCTGCAAGCCATGGTGAAGTTTTATGACTTAGGGCATGGAAAGATTGCATTGGCAAGCATGTCATGCATATAACAGAGTGACCCAACATGGGGGTGGTAAAACTAAGTCAATCCTGATAGTTCAATTGGTTCAATGGTGGTACACGCATATCAAAATAAGAGTAGCTACAACACTAGCATTTAAAGAGTCCTTAGTGTCCCATGCAGTGCAAGATGTTAACGCAGAATGTAGAAGAAAATATACAACTCATTAAATGCAAGATAAAATCATGCAAGGTGGCGTGCAACCCATCATAGATAGGCATGCATATGGGTGGAGATAGATGAAAATGATGCTGTAGGATCTTCTAATGTGGATGCCCATGCATACGTCTCAGAATTTCTTTGTAATTTTAGTTATATGATTTGCAGTAAAGCCAATGTATAATGGCCATGAATTGCAGTACAAATGGGATATTTTGAGTTATTGGATTTAATTATAAGTTTTTAGCTCAAGGTTGTACCAATTCTAATTCTTTTAGAGTTTATATTAAAAAAAGTATTTTTTTAAAATTAGGGTTTTGGGCCTTGGGCCCTCATTTTCATTTCATTGTTTGAAGAGCTATCACCCCCTCCCACTTGCCCCTGACACACTGCTCTTTCTCTCATGCCCTCACCATTTCTCATTGTCTCCATCCTCCATGGCTAGGACCAAGATCAAGGTGCCAAGGAGATTGGCAGAGCAAAACCCACATCCAGACTCAGTACAAAGAGCGAGAGCACCTCCTCCTCTCCCCCTGACAAAGGGAGAAACCGCAGTTCCGAAGGCTAGAGAGGAAACCATAGAGGGAGCAAGGGGCAGGGTCACAGACAGAGGGATAGAGGAAGGCCCAAGAGGATCAGGACACAGAGACAGAGGACTCAGAGAGCACAGAGGAGGAGCACGAGGAAGAGCAATAGCGAAGGATAGAGCAGAGGACCAAGACGAGAGTAGAGGATCAACATCCCGGCCCACGGGGGAGAGGACACCCATCTCCAGGCCCACAGGGGAGAGGAAACCCACCTCTAGGCCCACGAGGGAGAGGACACCCACCTCCAGGTCCAGGGCAAAGAGGCTCTTCACGTCCATGTTATTCTCTATGGCTTGGGGATTTGTAACACTAGCTAGCCCTGCAACAACTATGATAGTATGGAGAGGTCCGGATCATGTGTTTGAGAACAAAAATAAAGCTACATTACGCCTAATTAAAACAAAACGATCTGCAATAGGACAGATGGCCCTCATTGTAACCATTCGACTAAGGACCCTGAACTTTATAATATTCAATAATTGCCGATGGAAGACCAAAATGTATTGAGCCACTCTGTTGATATAGTGGCCAGTTGAATCCATCCCCCCCTCTCTAGAAGACCCTTTAGTTCCACCCTTGCATCCAACATATTCATCGATCCACAAGATATCCTACAACCAACATATTAAATCAAAACCCTAAACCATGATTTCTGATTATATAAATTAAGCAAACATGCTTTTTCAAGAATAAATAAGAATTAGGGTCTTCTCACACAAGAAAAATTATATGTTCAAAATATCATTTCCAAGAGGCCATTGAGAGATTATATTCCATGTGCATGATTTATATTGAAAAAAAAACCCTATGGTCCCTAAATCCAACATCGTGCGACTTGGGCCCAGGTCGCATGATGTCGGATTTAGGGCCTACAGGTTTTAAAAAAAACATGAATCATGCACAATGGAATAAAATCTCTAAATGGCCTCCTAGAAATGATATTTTGAACATATTATTTTTCCTGTGTGAGAAAACCCTAAACCTAATTGTGTCCCCTATTAGTTGAATAAAAACCCTAAACCTGATTTTCTCCCTAAGTGAGAAACCCCTAACCCTAATTTTGTCAACAAATGAAGTGTCAGGGCAAAGTGGGAGGGGTTGTGGGAATGGAGGGTTTAATTTATTCAATTTCAACTGGTAGAGAATAAAAAATAGGGTTTAGAGTTAAAAACCCAACAAAATTTTTTTTTTTTGCACTTAGGCTATCGTGCAGGTATACCAAGTATGGATATGGATTTTCAGCCCAAAATATGCCCTGGTGGAAGCATGATATCCGACATCGTGCGTCCAGGGCCTTGTTTTTTCAAAAAGTAGGCTATGATGTCGGATATCATGCTTCCACCAGGGCATATTTTGGGCTGAAAATCCATATCCATATGTGGTATATCGGTAGGATATCCTCGGTTCAAAAGAAGGAAAAAATGTTGGGTTTTGAACCCTTAACCCTATTTTTTATTCCCTACCAGTTGAAGACAAAACATGGATTTTCCTTGCTAAAATGAAACCTAGAATTATAAAGTTGATATTGAATCACATGATGAAGCTGGAAAAGCTACATACCTTTTTTGCCTCATCGTCGCAAACGGTGTTAGCTACAGTGTCCAACTAGACTCCCTTTTGTGGTTGGTCTTGAAGTTCATGCTGGCTTGAGGTGCCGGCTTCTTCATCTCTCTCCCTGATTAATGCCCTCTACAAATTCATGAACTCCACATCAGACATGTCGTGCTCTGGTGTGGCATCTTCAATTGCCTTCTGTGTTCATCGGATTGCCTCCAGATCATTGAGGCTAGAGTCATCGAAACGTGCAATCTCATTGATTGCTGGATCGACTAGAGCATCAAATTCAATGACATCATCAAAGGTATCATTTGAGAGCCGACATAGATCCTCTCGAAGACCAGTTTCTTCCATCACTTCCAATAGGGTAAGGTATTCCTTAGCCTTAGTCCTCATTGGATCAACCGAAGCAAGGTATGGCTTGGCTGTTGACTAACCTAGATTATAGGTGGAGTAGGATGGATATGCATGAGTCGGATACAATGATAAGATTACCTCGCTCTCAACTTTCTTCTTAGCTAGGTTAATAGTACGCTCCTAAGGTTCTATGTCTAGGTTTATGTCATCTCCTCCACCACTTGTTGATGTACATGTTCCACCCCTTGTGGATGCAAAAGGAACCTTGGTTTGTTTGCCAACATCCTCATCAAACTTGCTAGTTGCAAGGATAATGGTAAGGGCTACATCTCTCTGGATCAAATGAATTTGGGAAGATGAATCATCCTCGATGGGAATATCGTACTCACGAAGAGAGAAAGGGACATTATCCATGGCCCTACCTAGTGTCTTCTTGAAGCTAGCACTCTGGTCAAAAGAGCTCAAAATATCCAATGAAACCCTTTGGTGAGGGGAGTCAGCAATCGTGACAAATTGCCCATGGATAAGTCTATCCAAAAACTGAAGAGAGGGATTATTAGTATGAAGGAGAGCTCTCAAGTGAGACTCAAGATGGAATGCCTTGCAGAAGATAGCATAAACCTGATCTATAGAGGCATAGGAATCAATGGATGAAATCCACTTGTCAAACGCCTCTCTAGGGAAAGCCATGAGTGTAGGAGGATGCTCAGGAAGATGAAAGAGGAGGCTGTGGAATGCAAGGTTACTTAAAAGTGGGAAACTGAAAATGTGAAAATAACCTTTGAAGTGTACTTTATAAAATGGACACTGCCCTTAAAAATGCTTTTAATTAAAATATTTTTTAATTTATTGTTTTTACTTTGGAAACTTTGGAAAGTGTCTGTCTGTTTGTCTCTCTCCCTCTCTCTCTCTCCCTCTCCATCTCCATCTTTCCCTCCCTTTATCTCTCCCCTCCCTCTGCCTTAGCCCACAATGGCTTGTATGCGTTTTTATTTATGATTGTACTTTGTCCCATAGACCCACAAGGTCTTTCGAGGACGTTAATATTTCTTTCTTTCTTTCCCTCCCTTTGTGGCTCTCATTTCTCTCTCTTTGTGTCTCTCATTTCTCTCTCCCTCACTCCCTGTCTCTCTTTCCCTCTCTCTCTTTGTCTCTTTCCCTCCCTTTGTGTCCCTATTTGCTTGCTCTCTCTCTCTCTGTGGCGCCCGATGATCATCTCATTTCCTTGTTGCCCTTGCTATCTATGTCATGGAAATTGGACACTAAATTTTACATATAAACTATTATTTTTTGGAAGCGGCTCCACCTTTTGGATCAGTTGTATCTGGGTTTTTTTCAGTCTCATAGTCTCTCGAAGACCTTAATAAACTTTCTTTTTTTCTCTTTCTCAATTTAGAGGTGCAAATGAATAAATGCAATCTTAATTCTCTCCCCCTCTCCCCCCCCTCTCTCTCTATTCCACTCTCCATCTCCCATCTTTCCCTCCCCCTCCCTCTGTCTCTTTCTATCCCTTTGTATACCTGACTGCTCTCTCTCTCTCTCTCTCTCTCTCTCTCTCTCTCTCTCTCTCTCTCTCTCTCATTCTCTCTCTCTCTATCAATGTCTATTCATACATCTAACAATGTCTCATGGCCAGGGGCATTATTTGTGTCCCTTATTGCACTCTCAACTCTCTCTCTCTCTCTCTCTCTCTCTCTCTCTCTCTCTCTCTCTCTCCCTCCCTCCCTCCCTCCCTCCCTCCCTCTCTCTCTCTCTCTCTCTCCCTCCCTCCCTCCCTCCCTCCCTCCCTCTCTCTCTCTCTCTCTCTCTCTCATAATATAGATAGACAAATATCCATAGATTTAAAATTACAAGTATTTATCACTTTATCATTCATAGACCATAGAGAGCCATCAATCTGTCGGTGCAAACTTAATAAATACATTCTTAACAATGAATGAAATAAGAGTTTGTATTATTTATGATTTTTGTTCATACATCTAACAATTCCTCATGGTCAAGTCCATTGTTGAAGCACTAAGGATCCAAGCAACTGGATATTATGAAGTACATGCCATCATGTCTCTACTATCTCGGGGGGAAACAATTCCTACAAAGGATACTTGTCTCATTCCTATATCTAACTTTGCGATCATCAAGTATAAAATAATAGTCATGGGGAGGGATTGTTGTTGCCGAAATTGCAATTCTTCCCTTATGAATCGCATGGTTCACTCCTCTTCCAATTCCAACATTTGATCAGGATGTCCTTGCCTCGACAACGCGACTGTGAGTCCCATTGTGTACATCATCATCCATGGCTTCCCATTGTAGGCTCTTCCATCTAAACCTTGTATATGTGAAAGTCATGGAGAGATTTTGCCTTCCAATGAGACACCTACAAAATTTGGGATCTGTTAGTACATACTATCTTGATCATTTTTTATACTTGAAAGAAGAATTGTAAGATGTGCTCACAAAATGTCATATTTGAGGTGTTCAATTGACATTATACCAAATCTTGAGTATGACATGTTCTTGTTGTCCATCCATTGTCAAATAGCTCAGACATCCAGTCCAATTCTAAGCTCTTGCAAGTATAAGTAATCTTTTTTTTCCTTAATTTCCAAAAACTTGAAAAGAAATCAACAAAGTATGGAAATGGAAGAAACCAGCTTAACCTAGCATTTCTTCCACTAGTAGTTGGCTTCATAGCATTTCTCACATAATTAAACATTCTATTTCGAAATGATTCATTTATCTCCATGCTTGGAAGGGGCTATTTTGGACTAAAGAAGGAAAGGGAAGAGATTCTAATCTACCATACTGGTCTTCTTCATCTGGCACAATGAACATTGAGTCATAGAAGAAGATCCTATCTTTTTTAAATCTGATGATGTGCAACCTTCATACTGAAGACTCCCGATCTCAACATCGAGCACATGCAACACCCTAGTTTCCTCTAGAGCTGAGGGGTCCATTCCCCATGCTCATCCTTAACATTCTTCAATACAACAGATTATAAACTACTTCAATATCTATTATTTTCTACTTCCATAGATTTTGCCCTTGTACCATATGATTAAAATTAGCTCTTTCTACCTCTTTCTACTTCCATAGACCCTCAAAATTTCTCTCTTCTCTCTCTCTTTCTCTCCTTTAAGTAAATCTCTCACACAAATAAACAAAAAATTATTTCAGAAAAAAAAAAGGATGAGTTCTCTCTCTCTCTCTCTCTCTCTTTCAAGACACCCCTCACACAAACAAACATCAAATTATTTTGAAATACTAAATTTTAGATATGCCCTCTTCCTACTCTATTTCTCCCTAGCCCCTCACACAAACCAAGAAAACATTATCAAGATCATCTCTCTCTGTCTCTCTCTGTCTCTCTCTCTTTCTCCGTCCCAAAACTCTTTGATCTTTTTAGGATCTCTTTGTCTTCCTTCTCAAATGCTTTTAAAACATAGCAGCTTGAAATACAATCTCTGTCTCTCTCCCTCAATCATCCCCTCAAACAGAAAAGAAACAATATAGCAATTCGAAATATAATCTCTCTCTCTCTCTCTCTCTCTCTCTCTCCCTTCCTCTATTTATCCCTCCTATACTAGTGAGGAAACAAACGACTATTTTCTGTCTCTCTCCCTCACTCATCCCCTCAAAACATAGTAGTTTGAAATATAATCTCTCTCTCTCTCTCTCTCTCTCTCTCTCTCTCTTTCGCTCTTTCCCTTCCTCTATTATCCCTCCTTTACTCATGAAGAAACAATCATAAAAAATAGTCTGGTAGTTTTAAATATCATATACCTCAATCTCTCCCTCCTCTTTGCCTTTTGTAACAAACATATAGACAAAGTGAGACAAAAAAAAAATCTACTTAATACAGTGAAGAATGGCAACTCAAGTCATAGAGAGCCATTGCCATTTTTCTCACTCCTTCCAAGAAGATTCAGGTCAGAATCTTGGTTTCTAAGAGAGAGTATGAATCACGCTTCCTACCAAAAAACTATACCGCCCTCTTTATCTCTACTATGACACCTTCAATAGGCAGTCTTCCACCTTGCAGTCTATTGAAGACAACTCTATTCTGAAGGCCTATATCTGCATGATAGCTACTCCTCTTATAAACTGCAAAACTTCATACATTAGGTTGTTAAGTCCTCCTCTGCCTCCCAGCAAAACCATCTTCCACTTGAGCTTGATAAAAAGCTTCAAACTTCTCGACTTTTTTCAACGTCACGTTAAGATCGAAAGTTACCATGCATTCCCATAACAAATGCATGTGTTTTTCCTTTAACGTGTTACAAAGTGGATAGAGAGAGGTAACTCTTGATTTCCATTTGGAAATTCTTTCCCTCATAGGAATCTTGCCAACAAGGACTCTCCACAAAAGAAAATTCAGTTTGAAGGAAGGGGTTACCTTCCAAATCCACCTCAATCTTAGATTCCATATGACTAGACCTTCTAAAGGGGCATGTACTTTCCATTGATTCCTTTCCAGCACTGAGACGGATATACCAGTTTCACCCTTGAAATCTCTCATCTTGACTTGGGAGAAAGGCTTCCTTGTCCTCCACAAGAAGCCCCTAAAACCCACATTTTCTTTGAAAAAATGACTTGTAGGCTACTGAGCTTTTATGCTACTCAGCATTTCTCTTATAAAGTCCCCCTCATCAATAGTTAACCCATGCCTCTGCACAAGAGTAAGCCATTTTGAGCCTCCTGGATCCCATATCTGGCTAAATGTTCTCAATACCTTTATGAAAAGTCTCGCTGCTAGTCTTGGATTACTATGAATAATTGCCAGTCTTTCATTGTAAGCCCAATCCATGAGCCACAGTGATCTTCCTAAGGAAGCGTCCCATACAACGACCTGAGACCACTCCAAGTATCCTTTGGACTTGTTCTTCTAGATACTAATAAGTCTTGCTAGAATATCTGACTATGAAACTTTAATAGGCATCTCAAACAACACTACATCTTGCCAAGGATCATCAATCCCTTTTGGGGCATTTAGACAAATGAGCCTTCTCACTATTATTGCCCAATGCTATTCAAAGGCCAAATGCAATATCCACTTAAAGCACAACATTTCATTCTTTTCCTCCATACTTACCAGCCCAAGGCCACCAGCCTTCTTGGGTGTAGCCAATAGAGCCGAGTTGCATGAATGCCATTTTCCCTTCCAGATAAACTCAGACATACACTTAACCACCTTCTTGAGGCATGCACTTGAAAAAGGAATCACTAACACTACGCAAACCAATACATATTCCATAATATTCTTTGCAATTGTGAGCCTAGCTAGCAATGAAAGCATTTTGCTCGAACATTCCTTAAACTTTCCTTTAATTCTTATTCAAACTTGCTTCTCATGGATAATCCAACCCCCAAAGGACATCCAAGTTATCTAATTATTTTTCCCTTAGGCACCCAATTAAACTTATAATTGTGTGTCCATTCTGGCCTATCCTCCCATGCAAGCCAAACCATCATGCGGTACTACAGTTACTCGATCGCAAGATCATACCAATCTTTTGGATCATCTATTTGGATCAGGAACAAGCCTGCATTTGGTAGTTGATCTGGCACTCCAATAGGATCTTCTCCTATGATAAGTCTGCTCATGTAATTAAAAATTGCATGCTATCTCCCCGGTGTATGAATTATATGATAATCAAATTTCTGCAACAATAACATCCACCTTGCAAGTCTTCGTGTTAGTTGTGGTTTAGTTACCAAATAGATCAAATCCTGGTGGTCAACATGGAATACAACGTTATTACCAAAAGCAGGTAATGCCTGAACTTATGTAAAGCATACACCATTCCCAAAGCTTCTCTTTCAATGAGATTGAATAATTCTTTTTCAGCCTTTGTCAACACTTTGCTGGCATAATAAACAGGTCGGAACCATTTTTTATTCTTGTTTTGCATTAATATTGCTCCAACTGCCACATCAGAGGCATCTACAAACACATGAAAGAGTAACTCCCAATTTGGAGGTTGTAGGATAGGAGCTACTACTAACATCTTCTTTGAAACATGAAATGCTTTTTGTTGCTCCAATCCCCATACATATTTTACTCCCTCTCTTGTCAATTGAGTGAGTGGCATACATACATGTGAGAGATAACTCTCTTGCTGCTCCAATCCCTATACATATTTTAATCCCCATACATTGAGTGAGTGGCATACATACATGTGAGAGATACCTCAGAAATCTGCTATGCCATTTGATTTGGCTATAAATCTAGACAATGATTTGACATTCTTAGGAAACAAAGACTTCTGTATGACATATACCTTCCTTGGATCAATAGCCATTCCATCCTCAGATATGATGTGCCCCAATAACACACCTCTTTCCAAGGCAAAAGCACATTTACTTGGATTCAAGCTCAATCGAGCCATCTGACATTTCTCAAAAAATAATCTGAGATGATGCAAATGGTATGATATCTTAGCGAATACTGTGAAGTCATCTAAGAATACTCTCATGAAAGAGGTAAGGTAATCTACAAACACCTCTTGAATCTGCTTTTGAAAAGTTGGTGGAGCATTCTTTAAACCAAAAGTCATTACATTGCTTGCAAATACTCCCCATTTAGTGACAAATGCAGTTTTGTTTTTATCCTTCTGAGCCATTTCTATTTTATTGTAACCACTGATTTATCCAAAAAGAGACAAAACTCATGGCCTGCCACCACAACATCTGACATGGTATCACAAAAAGGTAAAGAGAATGGATCAGTAATAGTTGTTGCATTCAACTTCCAATATTCCACACATATTCTTAGCTTGCCATTCTTTTTTGGAACTATAACAATAGGTGACAACCAAGTGAGTCTATCCAAAGGATATATAAACCCAAATTTTAGAAGTTTATCCAACTCTTCTTTATCTTGTTTAGCATAATTAGGATTATTCTATATCTTTGCTAAACAATTGGGAAACAAGAGAAAGTGGAAAGAGAGGAGTGAAGGAAAAGAGAGGATGGAAGAAGAAAAGAGAGGGGAGAAAGATAAGAGAGGGGAGAAGAGAGGAAATAAGAGAGAAAGAGAGGGGGGAGAAAGAGGATGTGAAAACAAGAGAAAGTGGAAAGAGAGGAGTGAAGGAAAAGAGAGGATGGAAGAGGAAAAGAGAGGGGAGAAAGAGGGGAAAAAAGAGAAGAGGGGAGAAGAGAGGAGAAGAGAGGAAATAAGAGAGGAAAAGAGAGAAGAAAAGAGAGGGGAAAAGAGAGGATGGAAGAGGAAAAGAGAGGGGGAAAAGAGGGAGGGAAAAGAGAGGAAATAAGAGAGAAAGAGAGCAGGGAGAAAGAGGATGTGAAAATAAGAGAAAGGGGAAAGAGAGGAGTGAAGGAAAAGAGAGGATGGAAGAGGAAAAGAGAAGGGAGAAAGAGGGGAAAAAAGAGAAGAGAGGAGAAGAGTTCCTATGCCCATTTAAGATGCTAGTTATAGGCCAATGCATTCACGAAAAGAAAAATAGGAAAGAGAGGAAGTGCGTTCTCACCTGGAAATGACATGTCCTAGCATCGGATGATTCCTCTCAGAAGAGGAGGTGTTTCGTGTTTATTGCCCTATAAAAGAGAGGAAACATACCATTTTAAGAAAACTAATTTAGTGAAAGGAGGAGTTTGGAGAAGCAACATTCCAAAGGGTACGGATTGATGAGGAGACAAAGAGAGGCCTACAAACAAGGAGAAAGCACAAAAAAAAAATGTAGAGCTTTCATACTCTTCTCTTTCATGATTGTTTTTAGGAAAGAATCAAAGTAGCCACCCTAGGATGTGGACTACATGATGTGGAGATGTGGATTGAGGATATCCACAAAGAGAGATGTGGATCAGAGAATCCCACATGGTTTGACTATTCTAAAGGCTCTCTCTATATAAGAAGCCTATCATGTATTGTTGAGTATATACATTGCAAGAGATATAGATTTGCCATCTCCCTCTCATGTCTTATTCAGTGTACTTTGAGCCTCCATAGTTCTTATGCTCATCTAGTTGCACTAGGTTTAGCACGATCTTACATTCTTTGACATGGTATCAGAGCAGGATTAGCTAAGCCTAGATTCATTTTAGGGTGATTGAGAGTCCTTTGTGAGCATTTTTCTTGAGAGATTCATAAGAGTTCTCATCATTTTCGTTCTTGTGAGAAAGAGATCTTGGAGTCCATTGTATCCTTAACGAGAGAGAGAGACAAGTCTATCCTATCCTAGTTTGAGAGAGAAAGGTTACTCTTCGAGTCTTTACACCTCCTTCTAGCTCAAGCCTTGTTTGGAAGTAGCAAGCTATGCACCACAACTACAACTATATTTTAGATTGTATAACTTTTTGCAACTATGTTGTATAAATCAATCACCATTGATCATAGTCTTTTAACTTACAAGCTGCACTTTTGATCACCAAGGACTAGCAAAAAGCAAAGAGCCAAGCCAATTAGATGAAGGCATAGAGGAGAGCACTCGCAAGCTTGTGAAAGGCTTCGAAGGAGAATAAGAAAGGCACAACAAGCAGTTCCCACAAACGCAGCACTCGAAGCTATTTTGTAGAGGACCTTGCCAAGCAACCACAACACATGAAGTGGCAGACAAGAGCAGTCGACTCTACAATGCGGACAACAAGCCTATGACCTAGCAGACTCAAGCAAGCAGCTATTCAACACACACACACAAAGCTCCTGCAACTCAGCCAGGAAGGGCAATGGCAAAGTGCCTCTGAGGGGCGAACGACAATTTTCACCAAGGAGCGATCGGGGAAGATATAAATTCGTGAAATGTTTGTCTACTGCAATGATAGAGCATGATGGATCAATCCTACTGGAGTACGATGCAACGAAATCTTTTGTTAGAATGGCACACATAATAAAAATATATACCATTATCATGGTAGCCCAGGAGTACCGTGCTCTAGTATTGCTGGCCTGATACAAGCACTGAGTATGATGAAGGTGATCCTGTTTGGTTCCACGGCGGCTCATAACCAACAGCGGACGACCTACCTCTCTTGCATCGTGGGCTCATGGGCCCTTCACGAATGACTACCAATGAGCTCTAGAAGCCTATAGTGCCTGTCCATGACCCATCAAACTGCAAAACATCGAAACTCTAAGATGAAGGAGAAGGAGTCAGAAAGGAGCCGCAAGTCATCCTCGTCTCGATGCCAACATTGCCATCTACATCCGTTTCTTTGCAAGGTTTAAACCTTAAAGTCATGATAAGCCATGTGGCAGATAGGATATAACCAAGGTCAGGTGAAAATGACCCTGGGTTAAATAGTTGGCACCTTATCCCAATTGCCAAGGTTAAGTCACCCTAGGTTTGTCAATGGTTAAGTAACTCACACCAAACCATGGTTAGGTTAAGTTTCAGGATTGGTTAATATGCCACATCACTTGTAGTGCCACTTAAGCATAGAGCCCTAAGCACAGTTTGAATTCTGCACATCATCAAGGCCCCCTCTTCTCCACAAAATCTTCGACAAGGCGTAACTTGCAATCTAGGTTTAATTTACACACGCTCCAAAAAGGAAAAGTGATCGCCTTTTTGAGCTCTATGCGCCTGTCATATCAGAATCATTGTTAGCAATTAGACACTACCAATATTGAAATAAATCAATTGGTAAGACCTTTGCGACAAATGTTAAAGCAAAGCATGAATGCAAACATCGCTGTCATAAGCATGTCGAAAGCACAAGTGCATGAGATGACCATAGCACAAAGCATGGCATACACTCATAAAGCATTAAGGCACATGGAAGAAAAAAGCATCATGCATCAAGCTACATCGAGTAAAGATGCGAACGCCATCGACATTAAGTATTGAGACGCAACAACCTTGCCAATCTTGCCCATATGTTTGAAATCAAACCTGACCACCTGAGAGTAGCCATGTAAGCACCCAGGGGAGGATTTGATCTTGTAACTCACATCCGACCACCTTGCAGTAGCCAAAGGATTATGGCATCAAGACGAGGTGTTGAGATATGGTGCCATGAGCACATAATTAGAGGCTAAGGTATGCTATAGGAAAGAATCAAAGTAGCCACCCTAGGATGTGGACTACATGATGTGCAGATGTGGATTGAGGATATCCACAAAGAGAGATGTGAATCAGAGGATCCCACATGGTTTGACTATTCTAAAGACTCTCTCTATATAAGGAGCTTATCATGTATTGTTGAGTATATACATTGCAAGAGATATAGATTTGCTATCTCCCTCTCATGTCTTATTCAGTGTACTTTGAGCCTCCATAGTTCTGATGCTCATCTAGTTGCATTAGGTTTAGCATGATCTTACATTCTTTGACAAGGGAAGAGAGGAATTCTCACCTTGAGATTGAGAGGGATCTGCAACAAGTCTTGTAGGTGCAGAGGGACAATGTAGGAGAGGATGGAGAGGTGGGAGGGGGACAGAGGAGGCACGAGTGAGGAGGCAAGGGTTGCAGGCGATCGTGATTGAAAGCAAAAGCGAGGGAGGAGAACACACAAAAAATTGAATGGCATGGTGGGACAAATAATGCAGGTTTTTGGTTCCCAAAATTTGTCGGTACGGGCATCGGTATGATTGTGGGTATATAAAAGTAGAGTGTTGGTATGAACATCAGTATATACCAATGCCCATACCGATGAAATAGGGGTTTTCTACAGGTTTAGGGTTTTCTACGAGTTTAGGGTTTAGGGTTTTTGGGGGGGCTTGTGGGGTAAGTGGGTGTTTGGAGGGATTTACGGGGGATTTAGGCCTCGGGGTGTTTTATGAAAGAGAGGAGATTAAGGGGTTTGAGGGAATTTGGGGGATTTGGGTATTTGGGTGTTTGACTTGACTTGGGGGGATGGTTGTGGATGTGTGCAGGTGGAGAGGATGAGTAGTGATAGCTCATCCTGAGAGGTGGATAGCTCATCCTGAGAGGTGGATAGGGGTCCACCTCGCAGGAGTTTGGAGTGGCTTCGTGAGGGATTGCTTCATCCTTACACGCATTGTAGGTGAGGGGTTTGTCATCAGTGCTGCATTGTAATTTATCATGCACCACTTGCAGATGTATGGAGAGGCACCACCAGAAGAGGATATTGGTCGACATGCTAGTGCATCATCGATTAACCAATGATATTTGAATGATTTACGGATATTTATATTGCTTGTTCTTGTTGCACACACTAACCTTACATCATTATATTCTATAGGATGAGGAGAGCAGCAAGGAAGCACATGTACCACCACCACAATTCGATCAATATGACCTTGAGGATGATCCTCTAGAGGAGGACGAGGGTATGGCGAACATGATGGATTCTTTTTTTTAAGGCACCACAAGAGATGGGGGTGAGATGTTTGAGCATGAGACTATGATGCTAGATTTGGCATCAACATTGTTGTATGATGGGGTGAGGATGTCAAAACTACAAGCTTGCCCCTTGATCTTGAATTTGCAAGCAAAGTATGGATGGTTAGACATAAGCGTCTCAGCCTTGATGAGGTTTGGAGCCTTTATCTTAGTGTTATTGCATAACCATGCAGGTCAACAACAATGACTCTAAGGGGTGTGTGAGGGTAGGTTAGCCACAAGGATTGGCGGTTCAGATCTCCCAGCAGTTGAGTCTTCAGCGGCCACTTCCCCAACCGTCAGATGGTTCTATACGCATGCTATTACTAGCATTCTGATGTTGTCCTGTACACAGTTATTGTGCAAGCCCTTGCTTTGGAATACGATGATCTTCGATGTTTTGTCTCTATTGCATTATCTGTATTCCGTTCTCATAGATGTTGTGCATGTCATTTATCTCTATTTCCTGTAGCGTCTGCATGTATTTATGATGCTACACACTGGCGATCACGATGCGCATTCTTACCATCATGCAAGGAATTCATGATCTAGCGATTAATTATCTTTCAGCAAAGTGTTTTGGGAATGCTCATGAGCACCAAACGTTGGAGGAGATGTGATGGCTGCGGCGGGCCAAGTCAACTATGCCAAGTTTGCGGGGCAAAAGTCAGATGACCCCGATGCACATGTTCGACAGTTTGAGAAGGTGTATGGGATCAACAATCTGGCGCTTGTGGCATCGCTCCGACAGGAGGCAGTTTTGTTGGGATAAGTGTGATCAAGGGCTTGCTCTATGGTGCATGTGTGCATCTAGGGGAGTCACATGTGTGTTTGTGTGTGTTGTAAAGACAAATCAAGTACTATGATGTGTCTAGTGTGTGACCTAAGTGATGATGTAAGCCAAAGGCCCCCACATGAGAGGCTCCTTTGATTTAGGCTAGTCCCATTGATGTAGGGGCAAATTCCCACTAATGTAGGGGCTGATTGCCACTTATGTAGGGAAGGTGCTACCTTCTCCCCCTTTCTATAAGAGAGAGTCCTCTCTCTCACAATCCATAATAGAGAACTACATTTTGGTTTCATTGTGCTCTCACTCCTCTTCCAAGATGCATCTATTCTATCCTACTGGATTCTACACTTGGTATCAGAGCTTTAGGTTCTAGATCTAGCCTAGCCTAGCATTATATGCTCTCTCTAGCATAAACTACTAGTTTTCTCAAAGCTTCTTCATCATCTCCATTTTCCTCTTTCTTCCCCAAATTTTGTGAGAGCCTGTTCTCCACCTACAAGCAACTTTTCTCCAAGTCCTCTGAGCTGTAGACTCCTTGTGTATGGGCAACCTTCCAGCTACAAGCAATTAGAGAAATATTACCTGTACGTGCAATGCCAACACGAAGACTGTCCACTGATGAATCACAAAATTTCGCCTCTGTGGTTACCTATCTGCAAATCCCTCGAGCTGGACGATACTACAGGAAAGCTGTTGATGAAATCTGAGCCCGTTTGGTCAAGAATTAGAGGAGAGAAAGCAAAAAAACCAGTCGATTTTCTCAAGCTTGGCTATGGTCTCGGGGGGGTCACTTATCATATGTAACCCTATCACGTGAGTTCAACAGAAGGATATTTTTTATTCCTAAAATTTACAGAAATAAATATACATAAGGGACTATTTAAAATAGTTTTAGAAAAAATTTACAGATTTGTATAGAAAAGGGGTACATTTTATTAATGAAAAAATTTACAGATAAGGGATTTTAAATATAGGCCTTGAACGCACGTGATATAGAGGGTTTATACATAGTGACCCCCCTGAGGCTATGGTGACCTGGCGCAACGATCCTATTCCATAATTATGTACATTGTAAACTTCATATATAACTATATAATACTCTTCTTCTACAATGATGGTTCAAGTGATATAAGTGAGTTAAGTGATTCAAAAGGACTAAGTAATATAAGTAACTTAAGTGATTTAAGTGGACTAAGTGACTTAAGTAGACTACGTGATTTAAGTGGACAAAGTAATATAAGTAACTTAAGTGACTTAAGTGATTTAAGTGGACTAAGTGATTTAAATGATCTAAGTGAACTAAGTGGTATAAGTGATTTAAGTGACTTAAGTGATTTAAGTGGACTAAGTGATTTAAGTGATCTAAGTGAATTAAGTGGACTAAGTGACTTAAATGGTATAAGTGATCTATGTGGACTAGGTGATTTAAGTGACTTAAGTGATTTAAGTGGACTAAGTGATTTAAGTGATGTAAGTGAATTAAGTGGTATAAGTGATTTAAGTGGACTAAGTGATTTAAGTGGTATAAGTGATTTAACTGGACTAGGTGATTTAAGTGACTTAAGTGATTTAAGTGGACTAAGTGATTTAAGTGATCTAAGTGAATTAAGTGGTATAAGTGATTTAAGTGGACTAAGTGATTTAAGTGGTATAAGTGATCTAAGTGGACTAGGTGATTTAAGTGACTTAAGTGATTTGAGTGGACTACGTGATTAAAGTGATCTAAGTGAACTAAGTGGTATTAGTGATTTAAGTGGTTTTCTATGGATCAGGTGGACTTGTAAAGTTAATGTAAAAATTATAAAATATATCGAAGTGAATTAGTGCACATAATAGCTAGATCAACCCTTGAGACTTCAAAATATAAACATCGATTGCGCATATTCAATTATTCTTTCCAACTTTCTGATGTTGCCTTGAAAGTATTTGCAAGTCACAAGGTTGTCTCTAGCTATTATGTATACCAAAATCATCCACAATCTCAATAATTACAACACATCATTTGTAGCCCACAAGGTTCTAGCTTTCAAGTACAAAAGGAGACGAGATGGATATGAGCATATGCGCTCTTCCATCGCTTGACATATTCTCCCATCCATCCCCTCGCATACAATATTATATCCAATATAATTAGAGCTTCATCCACTGCTTCTATCACATATCATTTTCTTCTATCACTCTATATTGCATTCAACACAGGTACAATATTGTCTATCTCTTTGACTTTGCTGTTGTCACTGAGTAGCTCAAGCTCATCTTCCTCTTTGCCGAATGCACCCTCAGCAACTAATTTTGTAGTCAATCATTGTCCAGCAATTCTCATTACAACGTCTTCGCTTGCTGCCCTAGCCGCAACATTAAATCCTTTCAACAATCATAGATTTCTAAAGCAAAATACCAAATCTGCAGCTCTTGATGGCTTTAAGCGATTGCGTCTCTTAGAATGAATAAAATCGTATGCACTCCAATTTCTCTCACATGCACCTGATGATGCAGCAACAGAGAGCACATGAGTTGCAACATGTTGCAACTCCAATGTCTCTCCACCATATTCCTTCCATCAAGTAGGTGCAATAGTCGTCTTAATAGCATCGAGATTCCAAGGATCTCGAAAAGAGCCTTCGTGATTCGTATACCTCACTCGTTGCTGGTAGGCTAGTTTTCCTTGATCTCCTGGAAGTAAGTTTTTACAAACCTCTCGAAAGTTACTTATGACTTTAGGATTTTGTGATTGAGCATGCATTTGATATTGTGGATGTATTGTAAACGCAGCTCCATGCAAAGGAGTGTGCATTTGCTTCCATCTCTTATCGGCCAAATATACCACTTGTTGCTTTAACTTGTTGTATTGCTTCTGAAATCTTCCAATATACTTTATCCATAACAAAGGCATCAGCATCAACCATCCTCAATACTGTTACAAATGGCTATACACCTTCTTTTATTCTTTCCACATTTTTCTAGAATAGAGATGATTGTACAAGATGCACACATTTCGAGCCTGGTATTGTATACTGTGTCTTTTTCTCTAGCCAATTTGCCCATTGTCTATCAGCAACAGTCTTGACGCACTTCCAACAATCTAGCAAGAACTAGAAAATAAGTGGCAAATCTAGTTTGACAAAATGGCCTGAGTTGCTTCACAGAGTGCTCTCTGAATACTGCATGCAAGTATGATGACTCTTTATAAAACTCACTGCGGCGTTAGCATCTTGCAGTATTGGTTGCACAAATGGCAATTGTCCCATATCCTTCAATAATAAGTTGAGAGTATGAGTGCCACATGGCACCCATGTCAGAGTGGGATACTTTGCCATGACCATCTCACCTGCGGTCTTGTAATTCGATGCATTATTTGTTACTAATGCAATAACATTCTCGCTGCCACCAACTTTGCAAATTGCTCTTTTGTATATTTTTACAATATATGCCAAAGTTTTTTCTTTTAGAGACGTATCAATACTCTCCAAAAACATAGTTCCCTTGGGAGTAATGCACATTACATTTATCAAGGGTCTAGCTTGCTTGCTAGTCCATCCATCAAACGCAAGAGTGCACCTATATGTAGGAATAAATTCCAAAATTTTTTTTTCAAGCAATCTGCCATAGTTTGTTTGACTCTATCAAGATGATCCGTCCGCATTTTATTATAATTTGGCAAAATAAATCTTGGTCTAGCACATGATTTCAAGGCATTTTGAAACGTGTCGTCTCTCATGAAGTTGAACGGTATACCATTTTTAACAAATGCTTTTGTCCATCTTAAGTGCTCTTCATGCACTTGTTGTCAAAGAAATTCATCCTCCATAGAAGATTGTTCTCCCTTTTTCTCTTCTTTACCTGACAGACATTAGTCGCATCAAAACTCACCTACAACCTACTTGCTAGAATATCTACATCACCTTCATGTATGGATACACTCCTCGCATTTATTGGTGCTTCTCCTTCAACTGTCTCATCAACCTCAGTGCTCACATCTTGTTGATTTGCACAATTTCTTATTAGGGTAGGATTAACCACTTTCTTCACTTTCTCTAAATATGATTTGCATAACGAAAGAACATCAGATGGAGTGCATGTGCAAGCTCCAACATCATTGCCTATTCTGAGAAAATGTTGCTTGATGCGAGTAGAACCACCTGTGAACTTGTGTCCACAATATTTATACTGCAAGAAAGAAGCCGAGGCATGTACTTTTCGTATCTCCATCACGTATGACCAAATCTTGCCACACACCATGCTTTTGAAGTTGCCAAAAACAATGCAAAAAAACTAATTTGAGTATACAATAGAAACATATTACAATACACATTTTATAAAAAACAACACATATCCTTTGAAAAACACGTTCAAGCATGCAATATATTAATTGTCATTCAATCACGCTCTTTTAAAATAATTCACATTCTATTGAAAAGAAAGTGTAAGAATGAGAATACTCTTCTAATAACTTTTAAAACTTTCAATTCGTACACTTTAAAACTCTTTGTATTCTTTCACATTCTATTGAAAGAATATTACATATTCATTCAAAGAAAGTGTGAGAATACAAACACAAAATAAAATCATATTTCTTACATGAGATCCAGGAAACTCAACGAGGAGATCCTAGAACTCCCACATACAAAAATTCTCACAAGAGATTTAAGGAACTCAACAAGCAAATCTTAGAACTCCCACAAACAAATTTCATAACTTCATAGACATGAAAACAAGCCCATTTCTCACAAGAGATCTAAGGAACTCAACAAGGAGATCCTAGAATCCCACATACAAAAATCCTCACAAGAGATCTAAGGAACTCAACAAGGAGATCCTAGAACTCCCACAAACAAATTTCATAGACACAAAAATTATTAGATATCAATGCTCCACTCTCGTGTAACTACGCAGGAACTAGCTAACTCTACTTATAAGCCCCCCATATGAGGAGAAGGCATTTGAGTAGCTACGTTATCTGGTAGGTATTGGTTTGGACACTAGATGGGGGTCATGTGTGGCTTGATGGCTAGACAGCTTTAGATCGAGTTGGCACACTGCCAACTAGGCTACATGCAAGTGTGCGGGAAGTCATCCCATGACTAACTGCACTGAGGGTAGATGGAGCCTATCCCAAGGCAGCCCACTCTCAAGTTACAGGGCCCATTTGGAGCCCCAGATGATCCCGGATGGCTCTGGGCTGAACAGTAACCCTAGGTTAGTTGCTCTATTATGCACCATGGTTCTAACGTGTGGTTAGTGGCCTATTTCTGGAATGACCTCTAGTTGGCCATTTTGGGCTGACTGGGTCGGTCTCCCAATTGGGTCTAAACGACTGGTGGCTATATAAGAGCAAGCTTGTGAAGCCCATCATCATCACTAGCTACATTAACCCTGATTCCTTAGCATCCAGCCTCTATCCTCTACTGTTTCCAGCACGCCGTGGAAGCTTCTCACACAGGAGCGCATGGCTAGGAGGCAGCGCCATCTATTGTATCAGTTTTACAATAATCAAACTTTTGATTCTCCATACTAACTGCTTTTCTCTCTTGCATACGAGATCCTGTTATCTATTGAGCACATACGTTGTATTGTTTTCTTACATGGTATCAGAGCTTGGGCTCTAGCAAGAAGATTTGGTAGTGTGTTTCTATTTGTGAGAAGATTGTGAGAGATGGCCCAGCCCGCAAGATTGCGAATCCCACTATTCGACGAAAGTGGAAAGTTGGACGGCACTAGCTATCCACTCTGGAAGTTCAAGATAAAGACCATCCTAAGTGCATATGAGCTTTGGGATACTACTACTGGGGTGGACATGAAGCCGGTTGCGAGACCAAATCCAACCAATGCAGGACAATAGATAGTACCAACTGCGGATCAAATTCTCACATGGACAAGAAGAAATGCAGATGTGCTATGTTCTATTGTTTGGAGTGTAAGTGATTCTGTCATGGCATTAATTCAACATGTCACCACAGTGGAGGAGGCATGGACGGTCTTGAAAAATCAGTATGAAACCACGAATCAGACGCGGATTTAGAATCTGGAGACTCAACTCATGAATGAGAAACTGTCTGAGTTTGAAATGGTAGAGAAGTTCATCACTAGGATGAAGAATCTGCGCAATCAGATGACTGCGATTGGCATCAACATCACCAGCAAGAATCTTGCACGAAGGTGCATATGGATTCTCCCACCAAAGTACGACGGCCTTGTTACGGCACTGAATACACAGAACAAAAATCTGCCCCTCAACTTTGAGGATTTTAGTGCAATGCTTCTGGAGGAGAAGATGCATCAAAAGAGGAGGATTGGAGAAGATTCGGCTTTCTCGGCTGGATCAAAGAAAGGTAAGGGTAAGGACTCTGGTAACCCATCTTCTGTTGATGATAAAAAGAGAAAGAAGAAGATCAAGTGCTTCTATTGCAACAAGGCAGGGCACAAGAAGAATGAGTGCCGAAAGAAGATTGCAGATGATAAGAATGGAGTAAAGAAAGAGTCCAGCAACAGTGCATAGGCAGTACCAGTAGAGCTGTTCGTAGCAATTGAGGAGATTTGCATGGAGGCAATTCATGTACCTACGGAGAACCTTGGATTATTGACAGTGATGCATCATGCCACATGACTAGTCATAAGGATTGGTATGCCTCTCTACATTCGGTAGGGAATGACATCCTGGTAGCAGTCGGCAATGATGTAAAATGTCCAACGAAAGGAAAAGATACGATTGCTCTCAAGTCAGATGGAGTTGTAAAACAATTGTTTGATGTTCTTTATGTGCCAGATATCAAGAGGAACTTGTTGTCCATTTTTGCGACCACGGATCGAGACCTCAAAGTTCAATTCGATAAGAAAGGTGCACAGATTTTGGATCTTCAAGGGAAGGTCATTGGTAAAGGTACACGGCGCAACAACATCTATGAACTCTCAGCTTTCAGTGCTCGAGCCGATGTGAGCAACACTAAGTTGTGGCATGAGAGGTTTGGTCATCTAAACCTTAGTTCTTTAAAGGAGATGCATAAAAGTGGAATGGTTGCAGACCTACCAAAAATTACAGATCTGCTCGATGTATGTGAAGCTTGCATGATGGGAAAGTAGCATTGGTAGCCCTTTCCTAAAGAGGCCAGCAGGGCAAAGGCTCCTCTAGAGCTCGTTCACATGGACCTTTGTGGAAAGATGGAGACAAAAGCTTTGGGTGGTTCCTACTACTTCATGACGCTGATCGATGACTACAGTAGAAGGATATGGATATACTTCTTGAAGACTAAAGATGAGGCTTTTAGTAAGTTCAAAGAATGGCATGTAATGGTCGAGAAAGTTGAGATCAGACAGAGGTGGAGAGTTCACATCAAGTGAATTCGAAAGTTACTACAAAAGTCACGGGGTCAAGAGGCAAAAACCCCCGCCATATACATCACAGCAAAATGGAGTAGCAGAGCGCAAGATGCATGTCATCTGTGAAATGGGCAGGAGTATGATGAAAGGGAAAGATTCGCCAAAGAATTTCTGGGCTGAAGCATGTAACACGGTAGTTTACATTTTGAATCATAGGTACAGAAAGGCTGTGAACAGAATGACTGCACTGCAGGCCTTTTTTGGTAAGAAACCTTCAGTTGCACATTTTAGAGTTTTTGGATGTGACTATTTTGTGCATGTCCTTGATGCTAACAGGACAAAATGGGAACCGAAGAGCTGGAAGTGTATTTTCTTGGGCTACACTGAAGAGGCGAAGGGTTACCATCTCTATAATCTTGTTACCAAGAAGGCAATAGTAAGTTGTGATGTGGTCTTCTCAGAATAGCTGCATCAATTGGAGGAGGATGCTTCTTTCCCAGACAACTAGGACTAGGATATCCATCCAGTACAACCACCAATAGTAGACCAAACTCCCCCAACGGTGCTTGGGAGGATTCAAGATAAAGAAGAGGAAGAAGAGCCTACAGAACCACAATGCCAACGGCCGTTCCCGAAGTGGGTAAAGTAGCTTTTGGACGGTAGAGGACCTCGAGCCATTGAGGAGGAACCATCCGAACACCACCAGTCCAAGAGATTAGAGAAGCAAAGAAGGGCACAGGAACACTTGGTCAACTATGCTTTGATGACAGAGGTGATTTGGCTGAAGAACCCAGGTATCTTGAAGAAGCACAGGGTGATGATAGGTGGATGGAGGCTATGCAATGGGAGTATGGCTCCATAATGAAGAACAACCCTTGGGACCTTGTGGATCGACCACCAAAACGCAAGGTAATCAGCACCAAGTGGGTATACAAGACCAACTACAAGTCCGATGGCACGTTGGATAAGTACAAGGCTCGCCTCATGGCAAAAGGATTCGCATAGGTACATGGTTTTGATTATCAGGATACTTTTGCTCCCACAGCTCGACTAACCGCAATTTGTAATGTTTTGGCTTTATCAGCATAGGAAAGTTGGCCCGTGTTTCAGATGGATGTAAAATCCACCTTTCTAAATGGAGATCTCAAGGAGGAGATATACGTGGAACAACCACCAGGTTTTGTGATCCTTGGTTCAGAAGGTAAAGTCTATATACTAAAGTAGGCACTTTATAGTTGAAACAGGTCCCACGAGCATGGTACAAATGTATTGATGCCTACTTTATGCAAAACGGGTTCAAGAGGAGCCCATCTGACGCAAATTTATATATCTATAGAGAACGAGGCAGGTGTATGATCGTGGTCCTTTATGTGGACGACCTTGTCATAATAGGGAACCATGAAGAAACAATCTTGCAGACAAAGTAGTTGCTAGGAAGAGAGTTTGAAATGACAGAGGCCTCGGACTGATGCATTTCTGTTTGGGGATTGAAGTTTGGCAAGGGCCAAAACAGATCTTCATTTCACAGTTGAAGTATGCTGGAGAGATACTAAAGGCATTTGGCATGGCTGAGTGCAGTTGGCACCCCTATGGAGGTTGATGTGAAGCTCTCAAATGAGGATTCATCACCACTGGTGGATGAAGCAAAGTACAGAAGGCTTATGGGCAGTTTGATTTACTTGTGCAACACACAACCAGACATCAGTTTTGCGACTGGTGTACTAAGCAGGTTTTCCAATAAGCCCCGAGAGAACCATTGGAGGGTAGGGATGTGGGTGCTAAAATACATCAAAGGCACACTTGATTATGGCATCACCTATACCAAGGGCAACACCTTGACCGGATTTTGTGACTTGGATTGGGCAGGAGATGTGGATAGTAGGAGATCAATGACAGGTTACTGTTTCTCACTTGGATCTGGAGCTGTGTCATGGGTCAGCAAGAAGCAACCTATAGTTGCTCTTTCTTCTACTGAGGCTGAGTACAAATCAGCATGTTTTGCCTCTTGTGAGTCCGTGTGGTTGAGGAGGCTTTTAGGGGACATGGGTGCAGTGTAGAACAAGCCTACACAGTTATCATGTGACAATCAGAGTTGCATGGCAATTGCAAAGAACCCTATGTTCCACGCTCGCACAAAACACATTGAGATTCAATATTACTTTGTACACGAGCTCATCATGGATGGAGAGGTCGACTTGGTGTACTGTCCAACTACAAAGAATGATGCAGACACCTTCATGAAGGCTCTTGGAAGAGACTTGTTGGAGAGGCATCTTCATCGACTTGGCATTGGGCCGAAAAAGTAAGTTCACTTGCGGGTGGACATTGAAGGGGGGTGTTAGATATCAATGCTCCACTCTTGTGTAACTACATGAGAACCAGCTAACTCTACTTATAAGCCCCTCCCATATGAGGAGAAGGCATTTGAGTAGCTAGGTTATTTGGTCCTGATTTGGACACTAGATGGGGGTCATGTGTGGCATGATGGCTGGACGGCTTTAGATAGAGTTGGCACACTGCCAACTAGGCTACATGCAAGTGTGGGAAGGCATCCCATGACTAACTGCACTGAGGGTAGATGGAGCATTTCCCGAGGTAGCCCACTCTCGGGCTACGGGGCCTGTTTGGAGCCCTAGATGATCCCAGATGGCTCTAGGCCGAACGGACACCATAGGTTAGTTGCTCTATTTTGTGCCACGGTTCTAATGTGTCGTCAGTGGCCTATTTTGGGACCGACCTCCAGTCGGCTGTTTTGGGCTGACTGGGTCGGTCTCCCAATTGGGTCTAACCGATTACGACTGGTGGCTATATAAGAGCAAACCCGTGAAGCCCATCATCATCACTGGCTACAACAACCCTGATTCCTTAGCATCTAGCCTCCGTCCTCTACTATTTCTAGCATGCCATCGAAGCTTCTAACACAGGAGCACATGGCTGGGAGGCAGCGCCATCTATTGTATGAGTTTTACAGTAATCAAAATTTTGATTCTCCATACTATCTGCTTTTCTCTCTTGCATACGAGATCATGTTATCTACTGAGCACATATGTTGTATTGTTTTCTTACAAAAACAAGGCCATTTATCATAAGAGCTCTACGGAGCTCACCAAGGAGATCCTAGAACTCCCACATACAAAAATCTATTCACATGAGATCTAAGAAACTCAACAAGGATATCTTAGAACTCCCACAAACAAATATTCACATGAGATCTAAGAAACTCAACAAGGAGATCTTAGAACTCCCACAAACAAATTTCATAGATACAAAAACAAGCATATTTCTCACAAGAAATCTAAGGAACTCAACAAGGAGATCCTCAAACTCTCACAAATAAATTTATCTCACAAGAGATCTAAGGAACTCAATAACGAGATCCTAGAACTCCCACAAACAAATTTCTAACACATAAATATCTAAATATTTTTATCACAAGAGATCGAAGGAACTCAATAAAGAGAACCTAGAACTCCCATAAACAAAAGAACAAAGACCAAAACCAAAATCCTCACAAGAGATCTCAGGAACTCAAAATGAGATCCTAAGGCTCCCTAACAAAGAATCCATCTTATTTTGGACCTTTTAGATTGCTTTCACAACCTTGAGGACCTTTCTTCTTCTTTTCCTTTTTTGATCTCTCATGCTCGGCTAGGGAACCAAGCGTGAGATAAGAGACATAGGCAAACATTGAGGTCATATGCAAAAATGTAGAAATGTATTCATCCTAATACAAGTATATTCATACGAATACTTTATTCATACAAATACATATTTGTACGAATAAAAGTTAATTGTACAAATATGTGGGGATGACGTGGTGATTTACATAAAAAACGTGACGTGCCACCTTTTTTAAATCAATTTTTTCTTCCATTTGAATCATTCGAGCGATTCTCTTGATTTTTTTGAATCACAAATTTGAATTTTTCTACTTAGGTGTATTGGTATAATGCAACATACATCACTCCAATGACATCATCAAGCTATGGCCATCTGCAAACCATTGCACCACCACAACTTATAGACATGGATTGCATATTGTGGACTCGAGGACATTGCAATCGTATAAGGACAAGATTGCAAAGGATGTGGGCATGGCCATGAAGTTTACATTTGGATCCAAATGGGCAAGGTTATCTTGGTTTATGCCTTTGCACATTTTTGCTTCTTTATTTCAGAATATATATATGCATAGAACAAAAACTATGTGGTCCTGCAAGCGTGTAGATGAAAATGCTCTTGAAGACTTACTTGGGATGAATTGGGGAACTAGGTCAGGCAACCGAAAGGGTGATGTGTTTCAATGTCACACATGTAAAGATAATGTGGTCATTAGATACCATTTGTCATGCCAAATGTTGAATTTAGCTTTTCAGTATAGGTGCTAGAAGAAAAAAAATGGCCGGCGGCTTCCCCTAGACTCTAATGATGAAGACAATACGGGGGTAAGTTTGTCTATTGATGTTGAAGAGGGAGATGTCAAGAATGTGAATGTCACATCGCAATGGACTCTAAGGGATGTGTGAGAACACCTATTGGTAATGGAGGACGGCATGTCAAAGTCCTCCTACTTTACCTTAAATGGTGGTAAGATTAGCCGCCGTGTGGAGAAGTGCATGCATAGTGCCAATTTCATTCCTCCTGCAACTTTGAAGATTGCTAACAATGTGTTTGACTAGTGCAACATTTAATTTTTTGTCTGTCAAATCCTAGTTATTGCTACAAAAGATGATGGACAATTAAATTAAAATGTTATTTCTTTTAATGTTTTCTCCTTTCAGTTCATGATAAATGTTTTTCAAAAAATATGGGGATTTTATGATTAATTTTAATTTTTAGGGTTTTGATATATATTAAGAGGTAAGAGCCCTTTTTACATCACATTCTCACTTTCACATTTAGAGAGCCATAGAAACTCCCATCCTTAGAAGATAATCCCTCCATCAACTGCTATTTGCCATGGATTCAGCTAGAACTGCATTCCATGACTTCATCTCACGAACTGCATTTACAGATCATGATGAGGAAGAGCTATTTTTAGTGTTTGATAGGACTTTAGATGTCCTAGGCACATATATGTGAGCCAAGCATGATTTCTTAGATCTCATCCTTTACATGCAAGATAATTTCTCAAATTTTGCCTATACACTTGACCACTCTTCAAAGAGAGGGGTTTCCATAGATTACATAAAGTATATGTTTGTAGAGGAACCCAAGTTTGTAAAGCGCTTGGCCTGCTTTTGTGACAACCTTACAGATGAAGGGTTTAGGACAGTCGAAGTTCAAGACATCCTAGACATGGGGATAACAGGAAATATAGGCACCAAATTCCTTTCATGGGAGATGACATTCATCTTCCTTCTCCAAGAAGGAAATTTAGAGGAATGAGCCTCATTGTCTAGCACCCCCTCTAGTAGAACTGCTGATCTGGTCATCCCTAGACTAGACTCGAACATCTACATGGAAGAGAGTCTTGACGATCCAACAGAGGAGATGGAAGAAGCTCAAACATTGAGACTACTTTAAGAGCCCCCAGTAGAGCAAGAATCTACATTAGAGACTATTGATCGAGACTCAGAATTATGGTCCTTGTCCCCCCTCATCATCGATGGAGAAGAGTACGTATTCCTCCATGACATAGAGATTCTTTTTGGACTACAAGAGGATGAGGCACTTGGAGTCCTATCGGGGTTTGATGTTGACACAAGTGTCAATGATCCTAGGGTTTTAGGTACCGAAGACCAGAGAATGGAAGACTTTGTCTTAACGACACTGGTTTCAATGAGGGATGCAGACATGTTCGTATATGATGCACAACCCGCTCGTGTAGAAGATTTCACCTCCAACACAGGTCAAGAGAAAGCGTCCACCTCCCAAATGGAACATCACACAGCACCTGGTTCCATCAACATTGCAAATGAGAAAGGATAGAAGCCGATGACGCTGTAGTGGTAAGTTTGAACAATATTTTTTATTTTGATGTTCTTTCAATATAATTTGTTTTGCCGGTCTTCTAATGTTTATTGAATTGTTGCAGGAGGCATTTGAGCTTGATGAATTCTCATCTCGACAGGATAATGTTCACAGTGCATTTGGGTTCTTTGGCCCATACCTTGGCAAAATCGTAGAGATATCATGGTCTTTCACAACAAATTTTCTCCTTGAGGTCCTTCGGAGAAATTGAAGTGCAAGGCATTGTCGCACACTATCGGATACTCCAACATTACTTGGAATGCTGACAAAGTCATTTTGGTACACTGCCTAGCTGCTATCAATACCTTTGGATCGAACAATCATGGCAAGGCATTGATGGCAATGGCTATGTCTTTGGCAATAGGAGAGGAGGATGCTAGTGCTATTGTAGCTATATTTATATCTAGGAATCCACTAGGGGATTCAAAGACCCCTATTCTCGATGTACTTGAAGTAGCCAAGAAGAAAGGTAGCGTGTGAGGCCTTTTGTATGTATAAACATATATTTAAATGGATATTTCATTGGATACATGACTACATGTCTTTATTATTTATGTTAAGTTATCATTGCTCGTCATGAATTCCATTGTATTTTATTTAAGTCGTTGATGATATATTTTCTCCATCATTTTAATTGTGTTAATACATTTCTAGCCAATTTAGTATCATTTTCACCAATTCTGGATATAAAATTTCATTTCTGTCAAATCCTAAAGGAATTTCACCATTGCACAGAAGGGAAAAGTGTTTGGCACATTGCCAGGACCCCAGAAAGCCCAAAACCCATCATGGCATGACTTGTTAGAATGCCCAAATTCATGCCGTGGTGGGTTTTGGGCTTTCTGGGGTCCTAGTGATGCGCCAGACACTTTTCCCTTCTATGCAATGGTGAAATTCCTTCAGGATTTGACAAAATTCAAAACTTACATTAAAATGATCAGATGGTGCAGTCATAGAAATGAAAAATACACAACAATGTGATAGTGTCGAGAATGTCGATATAAAAAAGATTGACCGTTGGGCCTTAGATAAAAAATAGTGCCTTCAAGGGCAGGGGGTGGTCTAAGTCCTAAGAGTGGGCTGCAAGAGAATCTAGGGCTTCAAACTTGGGTCACTCTGTAGAGCCGCTTTGCTAGAGCCATGTCCTTGTCCATGACCGTGATGCACTTTGCATGGATGGCACACAAGTTGGCATTCTCGAACAGTAGAGCAGTGGTCACTTGCTCTGTAGCCTCTTGGAATGCCTCCATAGCTCCTATGCTGAATTGCACGTCGTCCTTGTATCCCTGTGCTATCTCCCGTACCACACATTGAAAGGGAGCATGCAGGATCAAGTTGTCAGTGGTATTCTAAATTTGTCAGATCTCCCTTAGGGCCCGTGCTCCTGGCTTTTCTCTATATGGCTTCCTGACTCTTGGTGGAGGGTTTACAGGTACCCGAACACGATCCCACGACCTCCTATTTGCCTTGAATTTCTTCCATTGCTCTTGTCTGCATTGATCCTCCTCTAAGTCCTCTTCTCGCGGACGTCTTGGGCTTTTTCCTTATTTGGGATGGGGCTTCCTCGGCGTCTGCTTTACCCTCTTCATGGGCACAAGGATCATCTCTATGATGGGCTGTATCACCGGGAGAGGGAAGATGGTGCTCTTCCTGGCAGTCAGTTGGCCCTCAAGAATCCTCTCTATGTCCGAGAGGTTATCGAACACATTTTGTTCGATCGGGAGAGGGCTCTCATGGGGAGGGGAAGGCCGAGGGGAAGGCTGAGGGGAAGGTTGAGGGGAAGGCTGAGGGGAAGGATGAGGGGAAGGTTGAGGGTCAGAGGCTGAGGCTAAGGGGAAGGATGAGGTTGAGGGGAAGGTTGAGGGGAAGGCTGAGGGGAAGGTTGAGGGTTAGGCTGAGGCTGAGGGGAAGGTTGAGGGTTAGGCTGAGGCTGAGGGGAAGGCTGGGGGGAAGGCTGAGGGGAAGCCTCATGCTCTTGGGGCTGGGGAGTGGGCTCACAGGACTTGGGAGGAGGAGACGGCTCATGAGACTAGGGAGTGGGCTCACGAGACTAGGGGGAGGGCTCATGAGAGTTGGGGGAGGGCTCATGAGTCTAGTCTTGGGAGACCTCACAAGAGTTGGGGGAGGGCTCACAAGAGTTGAGGGAGGCACCACCAGACCTAGATAGGTTCATGTGCACACATGCCATGGAGGTGGTGGAGCTAGAAGAGGAAGGGTGGAGGCGGCATCCAATGGGTCTAGTAGTGTTCTTCACTCTTGCCATTGAATAATGAGAGTTAGGGTTTTTTTTAACGTTTTATATGGGCCCATCATGTTTTGACATCCCTTTTAATTACATTTAGGGTTTCATTGTGCCCCCTGCCCCTGCCCTAACCCCTCCAACCCCCACCACCCTCGTCGCCCTCCCCCCCATTGCCCTCCCCCTACTTGCCCTACCCACACCTATTCCCCTCCCCCATACCCCCCATCCCCCCCTCCCCCCACCCTTGCAACCACTCCAGCCCTCCCCTTGCCCCACCTGATGCCCCTCCCTTCTCTCCCCCCTCCTTCACAATGTCCCCACTTTCCCCAACATCATGTGAGTACAAAAATTGTGGTCATAATAAGCAAGACATTAAAGAGTGAGTACACAAATTGTGGTCAAAATAAGCAATATATTTATTTCATATTTGTATACAATTACACCATAGCTTCCGATTGGTGGTTGGACCCATTTGCTCCCTTCTCTCATTCTAGCTTGCAACCAACATGTGACTCCTTGACTCCCTATGGATGCTTTCCAAGCACTATGTCTTCTATTCTTTGATACAATTTGAAGTGCTTTTGCAAGTTCTGATGCCTTTGCCTGTTCAGACTTTAAAGTCCTTCCTTGTAAACATCTAAAAAACCAATCGAGCATCTCATGCAATGCATTGCTATGAGTGACACCATCACCATGGCTTTAGTTCTTGAATTAGGCTACCTTGGCTCTATAGTGTGACTTCTCCATGCCTTGTGTATTCCAAATGGACAAAGGACCCCAATTTTGTACAAACCATGGTCCGTGTGCATAGAGAATATGCTACAAACATGATGAGAATCATTTCAGCAATAGAAAACTGTTTATAAAGTAAGAGCTAAATATTATGATGGTGCCAAGATTACCATGTAATACTTAATGTGTGACTCAACCCATGCTTTCACCATTAATTGCATAAACTCTTTCACAACCATCGTGAACCTTTCATAATACGTCTCATCAATTTGAATTTGGCGAAGCAATTTTATCAATGCATCTACCTTTGTCCATACTTTAGCTCTCAAAGTTGCTACTTGAGGATGAGAAGTCTTATTGGTTGTGCATTCACACAATGCTTTCCAGTATTCCCAACCCAAACTACTTTGAGACAATGTATGTTTGTCTTTGTCGAGATTGTGGTTCGATAGAAATCTCCTTGCCTTCCCTCCACCCATGGACACTTTTGCAGGAAGATTATGTGTTGCCCCAGACATTTTCTTATCCTCCTTAAGTTTGACATGTCCTCCACAGAATCCCATCTTTGACAGTAACTTCTCAGCTTCTGCAATGTACCGCATGAATACTTCTTGTGGAATTAATTTCCAAGCATAAACAAGATGCAAATACAACAACTTATCAAGTACGTGTAGTTTTGCATGTAAAGTACATATGTGTGCTCTCTCAAGTGGGATGGCCAAGATGGGATCCCACTTTGGATCCTTCTTGTTGCGATTGGGAGCTTGCATTTGGCTGCAAGATAGAATGCTATTCTCCCATTGTAAGCCAGCCTTTTGCTTACGTTGCGAATACATGCAATAAAGGCATGTGTTCATTGCATTTGCCCCTATATCACAACCATGCAAGCAGTTGAGGGTTTTCAAATCACTAGCAAGATGCCATTCAACTTGAAAGGTTCCATGGCCATCGACTATCAATGTTTGCCCTTCCTCTTGTGTTCGGATCAACAATGGGATTCCTGTTCTATCTAGAACCTAGTTCAATGTCTCATGGCACTCTTTTAGAGTCTCAAATGTTGCAAGCCACCATATATCTTTCTCTGATTGCACTGAGAAATCTTGCTCTACTTCTTTGTCCCCTTGAACAAAGGCTAAGGCTTTATTCATAATGCAAATGCTGACTCTCTCTAACTTGTGTTCTTTCACCAATCGAGCTTCATCCATTTTGATGACAAATATGAGCTTTCCATTGCAATCTGTACAAAAAAATGGAAAAATCGCTAGGATCAACATGATATAGGAAATGAACTAAGTAAAGTGCAATGCTATAATGGATTCCCTCTTACCATCTTCTCTCATGCCATAGAATTTGACCATTGCTTTCCATACTACAATGTGGACTTCACATACCTCAATATCTGTCTAGCCACATCCAAATGTGGTTTCCTTGGAGCCTGCATAAACTGACTTACCAACCCAACAGCATCGCTCAAATTTGGCCTGGTAATAGTCATATAAATCAAACTTCCTACTATTCATTTGTACATAGTAGGATCTTCCAGAAGCTCACCTGCATCTGCACTCAGCTTCACATTCTGCTCCAAAGGAACTGAAATAGGCTTACAGCCTATCATCCCATATTTGGATAGCATGTCCAATCCATACTACCTCTGCAAGAGCCATATCCCACTTGTGGATCTAATCACCTAAATGCCCAAGAAGTAATGCAACTCTCCCAAATCCTTCATCTCAAACTTTTGCTTCAATAGTATTTTCACATGAAGGATATGTTTATCACTATCACTTGTGATGATTAAATCATCAACATAAATGACAAGCACCATAATACCTTTCTCTGTTTTTTTCACATAAGTTGAGGAATCTACCATGGAAATCTGAAAGCCAATAGTGACAAGATACTGTCCTATCTTGTCAGACCATGCTCTGGGTGCTTGCTTCAAGCCATACAAGGCTTTCTTCAACTTGCAAACAAACTCAGGATGAACAGCATGCACATAACTTGGTGGCTGCTCCATATAGATCTCTTCTCGCAAATCATCATGCAAGAAGGCATTCTTTACATCCATCTGATGTAAAGACCATCCCTTTGATGCAGCCATAGCAATGACTACTCTTACAGTTTCCATCCTTGCAACCGGACTGAATGTTTCTTCATAATCAATGCCATATGTCTGTGCATACACCTTGACAACTAATCTTGCCTTGTATCTGCTCATAGAACCATCTGCATTGATGAGGAGCAAACTATGAGAGTCGACTTGCATACTTACAAGGCCCACCCATTGTCAGGGTACCTCTTTGTTGTAGAGTCTGACACTACCACCCAAACCACCTTCATAAAGCTATTCCAACCCTGTGACAAGGGAGAGGATGAGGAGTTTGACGACTTCTAGTATGCACCTCTTCCTGAGCCAGAATTCTCACAGAAATAGGTGCACATCTTGGCCAACATAGATGTCCTAGAAAGAGTAGGGTTTTAGATCACCACCCCAGAACTTGCGGGTTTAACCCTGATGGTTCCCCTAAGGATGTTCAACCTGCTCAAACCCCAAGAGGTAAGCAAGGAAACAGTAAGGGTAAAATCAGATCTTCACTGGCTGACCTACGTAGGCACCATGACTGCCCACCATGAGTTCTCAAACTAGGGAAACCTGACAAGTAAGGTAACCACCACCATCTGCTCTATAAGTACAAAGGAAGAGCCCCCTTTAGGTCCCAAATCCTCTGTATCCAAGGGTAAGGCTAAGGCCAAAAGGTCCATGGCTCCGATAGAAAAAGAGAAGGAGATTGAGGACAAAGAAGACCTATAGCAAGTGCCAGCCCACTACAAGGCCTATCCTATTCAGGATCCCAAGTTCTTATACTAACAACCCAAAAGATCCCGAGAAGACGGTTGTTCACAAGGATATGATGGACCCCAACCCTAGTCAATGAAGTAAACTTAGCCTCGGAAGGGCAGGACCCACAATCCATATTTGTCACTGATGACCTCACTCCGAGTGAGGAGAATGTCTTAATAGCTCTCCTACAGGAATATAAGGACCGCATGGCATGGAAATACATGGACATGAAAGGAGTACCTGCTGCAGTACTGCAACATACAATCCCCATGGCCTCCTGCAATTCCTGAGTGGGCTTCTTCAAGCACCTCAATGTATTCGTGTTCGCACACACATCTTTGTAGTATGCCATCCTTACCCATGTTGTAGAGTTGGCCTGCTATCAGCTGATATGGCATTACATCCTTAATGAGTTACGGGCTCTATCCTTCTTAAGGTCTTGGCCAAGGGGTAATCTGTTGGCCAAGTAGTGGCCAATTTTGTCGGCCCATTTTGGAATGACATCAAGTAAGAAGAGGGAAGCACCGAGGAGATCATCTTCTACTCCCATTGGAGCTTCACCATTTGGGATCCTCGATAGGTGGTTAGCTAGAACTGGGTTTTGACTTTGCATACAGTGCCTGTAAACTTGAATTCTAGCAGAATCAGCATCCACCTAGTGAATGCATCCTATCATGCATTGTTTGTTGACCAAATACAACAATGCTTGATGGTCCATGAAGAAGACAAACTTGGTAGCTAACAAGTAGTGCCTGAACTTCTTGATTGCATAGACCATGGCTAGACCCTCTCTCTTGGAAGTGGTGTAATTAACTTTAGCCTCATTTAGTTGATGGCTCGCAAAGTATATCGGGTAATCCAAATTATGCTCCCCGGGCTGGGCTAACACACATCCAATGGCAAAGTTAGAGGCATCAATGTGGACATGGAATATTAAATTCTACTCAGGAGACCTCAGTATTGGAGCGGTGGCTAGAGCTAGCTTGAGGGTTTCAAAGGATATTTGGCATTCTTCGGTTCACCCAAAGGATACTAGCAATTTGTATAACGGGTGGGCTATGTTGGCATAGAATAAAATAAATCTCTGGTAATAGCCCGTGTGGCCACTAAATCATTGAACTCCCTTAGCGTTGATGGGGGACGATAACTCCAAGATGATTTTGATTTTATTATGGTCCGTAGAGATTCCATAAAATTACATTAGCTCCACTTAGTCCACTTAATTCACATTAACTCACTTAAAATTATATTAGCTCCACTTAAACCACTTAATCAATTTGTACCACTTAATCCACATCAATGCACATTATCTCCACATTATGCACTTAATCCATATCATTATATTCGAAGAAGAGTATTACAAAGTTATGTATGAAGTTTACATAATTATGCACTAGCTCCCACATCTTCCATTCCTTCAGTGCTTGGTCTTGCACCCTCTGAATCTATGTTAGTGAGGTCCTCAAGATCAAACATGTCAATATCCTCAACTGCATCCAGGTCTCCAAAAGTATGTCTGTAGTGTGCAAGCTCAGTCTCCAACATGTGTACACGTGCTTGCAAGTCCTCAATCTCTTTGGCTTCTGATGCAAGGCGAGCTTGTAACTACCTAGTAGTAACACCCTGTTGACAGAGAGATATGGCAGATGTCTCCAATCTATAGCTCTGATGATGCCCAGATGTACAACATCACCCAAGCACGTGGCTTCTTCTAAGGATCTGGCCTTCAATGCATCGATGGTGGGCACATAAAGATTTAGCACCTTACATGCATAAATCTTGTGTAGATCAAATTGAATGACAAGAAGATTGCACATGTTGACTATTCTATGTGTGCCTGTGCCCATAGCAGCTGCACTAGGGATGAATCGAATGTCTCATTATGCTGGAGTAGTATGGACCGCGTGGGTCTTGCCACTAGTGCACGATCATGTAAGCCATGTGATTGCTTGTGCAGGTGGGAATGAAGGAGATGGAAATCTACTTGCTTGTGGAGATAGATTGTGCATTCTTGGTGTAGGTGAGTATGAAGGAGATGGAAACTGGTCTGCGTGTGCAGTAGGAGGCACAAACACAGAAGCAAAATATGTGGCAAAATGTAGGCATGCATGTGGTGGGAGACGTGGATCGGGTGGTGCAGCTGCTTGTGGGTATGGAAGTACTTGGGGAAAAGGGATACGGGGAAAGATAGGATGTGGTCGATGCATTGGTGCATATGCATTGTATGGCTGTAGTGGTGCTTGTGGCTATGGTGGGAGCAATGCGGCATGTGACTGGGGGTGTGGGTGCATTGGTGCTTGTGGTTGCGATTGTGCTTGGTGGCGTGGGTGCATTGATGGAAGGGAGGATGAGGCAGCTCCTTTGCCTTTGACACCTCACCATACATTCTTGATGTATGTGACCCTGGCTTCTATAGTAGGACCCTCCCACTTCATGTCATAGGGGTTGATGTCTCAATATATTTGACCAAGGCATCATCGACTCTCCAACATGAAGTGGTGCATGAACTGGTCTATTACTCTACTATAAATACATCTAGAAATCGGCCATGCAAGGTTCTCCCTCCATGCTTTGCCATTGTCCTCACCAAATTCTGTACACTGCTTTCACCATTGTTGAAAGCTGTCTCAATGACGTCCTGATTGACATTCATTAAGAAGTGTACATTCTCATTTTTCAGCACCTTCCTCTAAATCTTAGTGAGATCACGTTGTTGAAATGTCCTCTTCTCACCTGCGTGAGCCATCTAATATGAAGTAAGCTACAACATAGAATTCAAAAAGAATTCAGTGCCAAGTGCGATAAGAAACTCATTAAGCCATAACAATTAACAATGCAAGCAGTCTAAAAAATGACCTAGGTATAACCTCTCAACTCAAGCTCACATCATGTAATAGACTACAAAAATTCAAAACACAAAAAATAAGCATGTAACCTGCACAAAAAATGACCTAGGTATAACCCTAATCGTGGACTTCACCATCTAATACTAGGCTTCAGCTATAGGACAAAACTATCAAGGGATAGTTGAGTGCCAGAGTAAGTGTCTAAGAGCACATCACATGATATCTAATTTAGACTACAACACACAACTATCAAGGGACAATTGAGTGCCAGACTAAGTGTCTAAGAGCACATCGCATGATATCTAAATTAGACTGCAACACACAACTATCAAAGGACAGTTGAGTGCCAAACTAAGTGTCTAAGAGCACTGTCTAAGAGCACAGCGCATGATATCTAACTTAAACTGCAACACACAACTATTAAGGGACAGTTGAGTGCCAGACTCAGTGTACTTGAAAACATCTCTAAACTACGACTGCAACACACAACTCTCAAGGGAGAGATGAGTGCTAGAAGAAGCATCTATGAAAACATCACTAACCTTAGATTGCAACACACAACTCTCTTAAGAGAGATGAGTGCCAGCCCAAGAGTTCCTACAAACAAACATTTCTATACAAACTAAGACTGTAGCATACAACTCTCTTTAGAGAGATGAGTGCCAGCCTCAGGTAAAAAATAATTATTTTTATTACAATTGAAACTACAATACACAACTCTCGTATGAGAGATGAGTGCCACTCTCAAACATAAATGAAAACAAATGCAAAAAAGACTACATTACAAACAATATGTTAATTAACAAAAATAGATTGCAACACATAACTCTCGAAAGAGAGATGAGTACCAGTCTATCTACACACTAAAATACAATATTAAATAATTTAAAAAGACTGGAGCACACACAACCTTCCTAAGGGAGACGAGTGCCAGTCCTAAACAAAACAAAATAAACATTAATTACTAAATGAAAGACTGTAACACACATCTCTCTCAAGAGAGATGAGTGCTAGTTGCAAACAAGGGTCTCTAAGGTACCTATGAACAGAGCTGGTAGGTACCGTAAGTGAACAGGAGGTCATAGGTAAGCAAACAGGAGGTAGCAAGGCTGGCAAACAAGTGGCTAAGGTGGCAAGGAAGACAAGTGGTTGTATTCCTACGAATACCAAAAATGGTAGTGGCTGCATGTTTATACTAGGTTTATCCATACAAATAAATTGTATTATTCATACAAATAAAGTTATTCGTACGAATAAAATAGTAAAAAACGTTTCAAATGTTTTAAATCGTAAAAAATGCATATTTGAGCATTTTTTTTGAATTAAAAAAAATATGCCTCAATTAATGTAACTTAGATCAGTGCCATTCTCTAGAAGGTCAGATGAGAAAACTCTCATGTGATAACCTTCACATCAAGAGAATGGCACTAGTGCCATTCTCTACAATCCATGTGGTGATGAATGGCACTTTTGCCATTCTTCTCAACATCATGGAGGATGGCACCAGTGACATTATCCTCAAACTCTCACAGAGGATGGCACTTGTGCCATCCTCCACAAACTCACAATCCATGTGTTCAATGGCATTGGTGACACTCTTCACAACATCATATAATTGTTGGGGAATGGCATGAATACCATTCTTTATATATAACCATCTTAACTTTGATAATGTGTATATTTTCTTGCCGTGTGGGTGTAGTTTTTCATAATGCATATATAAGTTGCTTCGCCTTGGTTATTTTGTTAATAGAAGTTGCATTGTGGTTGTTATATTTCCTACTACACTTATTATTTTCTATTGTACATTTCATTGTGGTTCTATTCATTTGGATTGTTTAATTTCTTAGTGTAGCTTCCTTTGGTTCTTTTGTTAATACAAGATTGTAAGAATGGCTAGCAAGGGAAAGAGAAAGGTTTGAGAGGTGTCAGTTTATGATGGAGTTAGTTCCGGAAGAGGATGGTTTTTAGATATATACAATAACGAACTCTAAAAAATCCATAAAGTGCATTCTTTTGTGAACATCCAAGGAACAAATTTTGAAGATGTTGGTGGAAAAGTTAAAGGGATGGAGGATACCAAGAAAGATTATGTCCTTGTCTCAAAATTCATACATTCGGTGGCAATGTGTATCAGTTGGATCCTGCTTATTTTGATCATGTGAAGATGAATGGGGATGATGATAACTAGGAGTTTGAATAATGAGCTAGAAAATTATACCAACCAATAGATATTAAAAGGCTTTGATTTGGTAATAAAAGGGATAAAGCAAGATAATAAAAATAATAGATAATTTTCAAAAAGAATCGAGAAAAGCGATGTTGAGGGATCAGCGAGGAAGAAACAATAGGTGAGAAGGAAATAAGATCAGATGGAACAACAAACATTGGGGATAAACTAGATGAAGAAGCTAAAGATAAAGAGACAACTTTAGGAGGAAGAAAGGGAGGTACGAGAACAGCCATTGATGGAACATGTAGTGAAGGTGATGCAACAGCGAGTGGTGAGACACACATAACAGTAGATGGTGAGAAGTTATATGAAACAACTATCATCCTATATAAGAAAATCTAGCCAGATGTTGACTTTAAGGCACTACAAAAGAAATTGGAAAGGAAGGACACAAGTATGACAAGCTTGATGGAGTACACAGAGTACTCCCCATTTGGTATGGAGATTGAGGTTTTGATCCCAGTGAGAAGATGATTTCTTTAGAGCACCAAGCTGATATGTATACATGACATTGACCCTCAGCTATGTCATGAGTGACTTGGTCAAGAGTTTTGCAATCAATGCACGACCTCCTGCAACATGTGCATATCTTATGCCTTACCACATAGGCACAAATACTCCTATGTGCAAGGAAGAGATAAGGTGGAAAAGTTAAAGGAGTATAATTATTGGATTCTTGTAGGGCAGCATTTGATTTATGCTACAAGGATGTTTATAGCTAAAGAACATGGAGAAGCCTTCAATCAACGAAAAGGTTTCTATACATGGAGGAAGGTGAGATATGTTGTCAATGCGCCAATTGAAGCAAGTTGTAAGATATCATCAATGGCCAACATGGAGGCATAGACAGTTTTGAAAAATCACCCATATATTGATATCTTGCAACACCTACGGGCGTAGTGGGTTGCATTTGGATGACCAAAGAAACCAGCCCAAGTCCTTATCAAAGGGCATAAAGATTGACAAAGTTGAGATGTGAGTAATAAACTTTGTTTTCTATGCATTATTTATTTCAATAATGTTTATGGCTTTGTAAAAGAAGTGATAGTAGTGTCAATTCCCTGATAAGAGAATGACACTAGTGCCATTCTTATCTCTATTACTTGTTTTGGATTAGAAGAATATCTAAGATGATTTTAGTTTTTTTTAAGAATTTTGTAGGAGTCGGAAGCATGTCAATGGGTGCGAACTTTGCTACTAAGGACACACACATGGTCATGTATGATGATGGCATCTACAAACAATGGATTAGGATTTTGACATTAGTGAAGTGGGGTGATCTTGTAGATCAAAATCCCATAATAGCATGTATGAGGGGTCTGCTAGGATTGGAAGGTGATGATACATGCACTTCAAGAAGAGATTGAGTCTATAGAAATTGTCTTGGTCAAGTCAAGAAAAGAGAGAGACTCCATTGAAATTTTTCAACGGGCGATGGAGATTAAGCATGATAGAGCCTTGAAAGAAGTGCAAATCAAGAAGTTCAACTCATGCCACCCTTTTTCCCAACATAAAAAATGGGACACCCTTGCAACTTACTTCAAAATTGATTCAATTGTTTATCAGAGATTCAAGGGTTCATGTGAGTCATGGTTCAGAGAGAAGCTACAAGTTGGCAAGTCCACACCTGATTTCCCAGAAACCATGTCAATCTATGTTGATTGGGTGATTAGTTAAATAGAGGGTAACAAGTCTACATTGTAGTCTTGTTTTCCTTGGACAGTTATTCAAGCGAACATGGAGATGGAGGGGGAGAACTTTCTAACATGTCACTTCAAGGGATGGCTTCCAATCAGCTTGTGTGTTCTTGACACCTCAGAGGGATCTACCAAAGCCATTTGTTGGGATAATAATTCATTCAAGAAGTTGCCCTATGGTTTGATGGAGACCGTTGCCACTTTGTCACATATATATTGCTATCATTTTTGACAATGACAGAGATGGTAAATCTCAAGGAAGCAATGGTAGAGGCTCGATTTTGGCATAGAAGGTTTGTGAGTGTTATCCATGAATTAGAGAGTGCACAAAAGTGTTTGTCTAAGACATTCTATTTTTTGTCATTTGTAAGATCACATGATGGGTTTGATGGATTTGAGAATCCGTTAGAAAACACAAAAGGCCATACACAATAATTGAGGACAATAATTTGGGCATCTGTTAGAAAACACATGGCCATACAAAATAATTGAGGGCAATATTCTTTATTTTGATGAGGACGATGAGTATGAAAAAGAGGTGGTTGTGAAACATGGCATCCTCAAGGAGTGCTTTAGGTGTTATTATAGTAGGGAACATGAAGTTGTTGTTGACATCTTTACTAATGGAGGTGTGGCATTACAAGCATTGTCAAGCAAAAGAAAAGTGATCGCATGGTGAAGACATCCCAACAGGTGGCAGAGGTCAATGCAATTGGTGTGGCACATGCATCAGATAATCCCCATATTAAGATTTGGTCTAGCATTGAGAGGCCTCTTGAGACACATAGAGCTGATTCACCTATAGAGGAAGGAATTAAAGAGGATGAGTATCACATTGAAGACTTGCAACCTTCATGTGGTATGATGAAATTTTATGATGTAATGACATGGGGAATGGTACTAATGTCATTCTCCCTGTGTGAGGTTATATGTAAGAGGTACTGTTGACATTCTATGTGACCTGATATGAAGAATGGCACTAGAACCATTCTCTCTTTGTGGCTATGTAGAAATGGTAATACTGTTATGTTACTTTCTTGAATCTAAGTTAGTTGAAAGCCTTACAGAGATTAAAAATATTATAGTATTAACTATTCTGCAAAAGTTTGGATTTGGGTGCTTTCTACAAATCTATGGAGCATTGGGAATGCCACTAGTTTCATTCTCCCAATAAGATTATAGGAATTCTCCATGTCATCATTTGGAGAATGACTATAGTGTCATTCACTCTATGGGGTTATGGATATTTTATGTTCCTTTGTCAACTTGTGTGCTTTTATTATGTAACAAAGAGAACAAAACTGTAATACAATATCTATGCTTTCAGATCATGCATTGTACATTTCTTTTGGGACATGGGGAGAGGCACTATAGTGGTATTCTCTCCTCCCAATGAGGATATACAAAAAGGCACTAGTGGCATTCTCCATAACCTTATATGTAAAATGGCACTAGCACCTCCCCAAGAGAAGAATGGCACTAGTGCCATTCTCTCTATGAGTTGAGAGAGAAAGGTTGCACTATTTGCATTCTCAATGGACCTTTAGAGAGATTGGAATTGGTGCCATTTCCCAAAAAGACAAAGGAATCAGCGAATGGCGATGGATAATGGTCGTACTTTATAGTTCTTTATTAGTTTCATATGCGTTTGTAATTTGACATTGTTGAATACACTCTAAATAATCAAAATATTTATATCATCATCAACTTCCATAGGGACCAATGATGCATGGAAGGATATGTAGACATCAAATGTAGAGGACAACATACCACCCAAAATGGGGACTATCAATGACACGATGGATACAGGAGGTATAGAAGAAAACATAACCCCAAAAATGGAGACAATTGCAAGGAATATAATTAATCCTATACTTTTAGAAGAGAACATGGATGAACATATTGTCTGAGCACTAGGGACAAGACTAGATAATCTTGTTGTTATTGCAAACATGTATGAAAACGTAGCACTTAACAATTTGGATGAGTCAGAAGCCAGCAACTTCAAGGAAAATTTTGGATCTACATCCACATACAATTTCTTTGGATATGCCAAGAATAACAATCATATTATTGAGTCGCTGCCTATTCAAGTCGCCAATACATCCATCTATTATGCATGGCAAAAATTTTTATATGGTTGTTTGTCCTAGGTGCATAGAATTTCTCAAAATCTTGATACAAAGATTTAATGTAGGTATTTGGTCAACTGCGATGGAGCATATCATACTTGATTTGGTAGGAAAGCTACAAATTTATGCAAATGAGAGCCTCCCTTTCTTTGTTATATGGTCTCGGCAAGGATGCTACACTTATAATAAGATGAGGATAAATAGGCCCGACAAGGTTGGTGTTGAGGCAATGTTCAAATCCTTAGCAAAAATCTCAAAGGCATTTGGATGTGATGCTAGAAGGACAATCCTTGTTCATGACTCCCCATACAAGGTTTGCATTAGCCCTCTGTCAAATTTCATATTTCCTTCAACGTTTGATGTATAAGACAAGGATGATAATATTCTACTAGGAGAGTAACCCATTCCTCTGCTGAGACCATCTCATCATGATCAATGTAGTTAAAACTACAGAAGAGAAGTAAGGAATTATAAATTTTCTCCTATATAGCACTTTCTTGATTCTGAATGGCTTGTGCTTCATGGGGTGGAAATCTCCCATAAAGAGCTCTGTGTGAAATAACCTCACTTAGAAAGTCTGTTAGCTCTCTCCTATATGAAAGTAATATATCTATTTCTTTATTAGACCTACTTATGTTTTCTCTCTCCTCCTTCTCTAGGTGCTTCTAAAGAGGAAACTCCTCCTTTTCAACGTGTGTTAATGGAGCTCGTTGTCTCTTTCTTTGCTCTTTGTTTGCCTCGTTCTCGATGATTCAATCTATCTGGTGCTAATGGATTCCTCCATAGAATTGATGACTTCAAAAAGATCCATGAAGCTTTAAGCTACTAGAATGTGGAATGAGAAGTAAGAGAAAGTGAGGGGGTAAGGTGAGATGGAAGAAAAGTTTAGAGTAAGGTTGTGAGATTAAAGAAGAGTGTAAGAATGGTAATGGCAGTAGACTTTAGGGCAAGATGCAAGAAGAGTTTGAGAGTAAGGCTATGAGATGAGGGCAAGAATCATAATGGGAGTAGACTTGAGTTCCAGAGTAAGGCTACGGGCAAGATGGAAGGAGTAAGCTTGAGGAGAGGAGGAAGGTAATGAGAGCAAAGTTGAAGAAGTGTTTGGCTGTAAAGTTGCGGGCGAGATGTAGAAGACCAATGACCAAAGAGGGATTTATAGAACTGTAGACTCATAATGTGAGATGAAATATTTAGAATAAATAATTGGGAGAGAGGCTGAGATGTTTCTAAGATGATGGTTAGAGAATGCTAGACTACTAGATTGTGTGAAGTAACAGATGCAAGACCGTAATGTGAGACATGTGAGACGATAGATTTTGAGTACATTGAAATCTATAATATAAAGTAATGAAACACAAGAATGATATAATTATTAGATTCTCATCATGAGATATTTATTGTATATAATAAGTTAGACTTCGAATAAAGTAAAACCGATTAAATAGATTTAGAGAGGCCCAATTGTCTATTGAGTGAAATAAAAGATGCAAGACCATAATGTGAGATGTATATGAGAGAATATATTTTTAGTACATTTAAATCTATGAAATAAAGTGATTCAAGACAAGAATAATATAATTATCACATTCCTATCATGAGATATAATTTGGAGGAAACTAAGATATAATTATACTGCATCAAAAAATAAACAAACATTAGCTCATTAGATTTAATCAATATATAAATATTAAGCCAAGATAAAGTTTGTATCAAACCTAAGGGTGGCCATTATAACTTTATCATTAACCTCTTTCCCTCGATATCTTAGAATTTGAATCTCTTCTTCACCACATGATAGATATTGAGGTTGTTGTCCAATGAGAACTTGAACATCAAAGTTGCTTCCTATTTCTTGTAGCTTGGACAAATCTTCAAAATTCTTCAGCATGAGCGGCGCCATCATCTTTGAGTTCCCATATAAGTGAAGTAGTTGACTCTCTTTGTTAGGAAAGTATTTTGGTGTCCTTTTGTTGTCTTAAATATTTCACTTTTAGTTTCTTCAACAATCACCGTATCGATTAAACTTGAAGGAAATACTATGGCCTTCCTGACTTCAGATCCACAAGAAATCATTTCTTCTTCCTTCCCTTATGCTATCTATAAAAAATACAAAAGCTTGTGAGATTGATAGGACATAGTTAAATCTAATGGTTGTAAAAGAAATGTAAAGGGTCATACTAGGATATATGTCCGTGATTTCTTTGTATAATGTTGTGAGTGATGAAGATCATCCCTGTCATCATCTACAATCATCTATGCATCACCTTTGTCTTTATCTTGGGAGCCATCAAGATCATCCATGTCATCATCTCTAACGCTTTTATGTTCCACCTCTTTCTCATAGCCGATAGTTAGATCAGCTTGCAAGTGAAAGTGTGCCATGCAAGCCTTCCTTTCAATAATATTAGTGGAATATCCTTTTCTAAAAAGATCTTTGAAAATATATCCCATCTGTAATAAGGTGACCTCCCAACTAGGTGATTGCAAGTATTCCAACATAGTAATCAAAAGACTTTTACTTGTTGCTAGACATTCATAGATTTTGGAGTGCACTTAATAAGATGACCTCCCAACTAGGTGGTTGCAAGTATTCCAACATAGTAATCAAAAGACTTCTACTTGTTGCTGGACATTCATAGATTTTGGAGTGCACTTGCTGATGAGAGGACCTGTGGATTTCTTTCTCCTCTACCATGAGACGCAAATCTTGGAAGTCCCCCTTATGTTATGTTGTAGGGAGTGGTCAGGATATGGACTCTGCATGCATAAGAGGAATGATTTGAGGCATTAGATCTTTAATCCACATTCTCTCTTGCTTGTCTTGGTTGCATAAATGCCATTGTGGATCTTGAAATCACAGGCATAAACTTTCTCCAAAGTGTTATGCACCTCTTGCTTGTTTTCTTTATTGAGAAAAATGAAAATATTGCAAATTCTAGCTCTACTTATGGTGGTATATAGTATTCTATCGATGAATTGGTGAATATCATTGGAAGAAATCTCATCACAATAAAGAATAATTGGGGCTTATCCCAACTTGTCTCATCAACTAAAAATTCCTCATCTGAAACGCCCCTGTGCACTACAATCGTTCCAAATTCTGAAGTCATGTTCATATTGAATTGAAAGCCGTGGTTGACATCCCTTGATATTCTCAATTTATGCTTATTCACAAGATTCTCAACATATGTAATCACCTGTGGTGGAATTTGGGCTCTCATGAATGAGGTGAATACTTCAGACCCATTTTCTTGATTCTTCATCCACTTATGTGCCCAGGCCTTTTCCTTAGCTATGGAGAAAGCAGCTATATGCTTCACAATATTAGGGTCAATATTGCATTGACCAATAGGGATATCCTTTTTTGTGAGAAAATATCTAATCGTACTATCCACTGCATGACGTTTCACCTATATGTTGATGCATCCTCCATGCAATGATCTTTGTCCTTCTTGCCAAAAAATCATTCTTTCTTAAGGAGTTTATATGTTGCCATTGTTACATAGCTATCCGACAAATATTTTACGGGCCTCCACATTCTTGTTGTCACCTCTTTTTGTCAACCTTTGACTTTTGTGATAGTAACAAAGAACCTTCATAAGTAACCTCACCCTTCTTGTATGCACAATAAACTGTCACAACTTGCTTAAACACCCCATCAGGTCAAAAAATTATACTTGTGTAGTCTGCATATCTATCTCTCGCTACCTTGAAACTTGTGAGAGATTCTTCCCATTCTTGATTTCCTCTTGGTCATGGGGCACCAACTCGCTTTCGTAAAAAAACCTATCAAAATCATGAGTATGAGATGAATTTAACAATATGCCATGAGTAAACACAATATTCAAAAATTTTAAAACTTTCTCTCCTGATTTGGACTTTTTTTGGGAGCATATCCTCTCCACTCAACTTCACTTAGTGAGCTCAAAAATTGGGTTTTTTACAGCACTAAATGGGCCACTTATATACAAAGATGGCCTTATTAAGCTAAAAAGTCAAGTGGTGACCTCTAAAAAAAAAAAAAAAGGCTCAATGAAGTTATAATTCCCAAACTTGTGCATGGTGCCCCCATCCAATAACTATAATAGTAGTCTCCTAACTCTAGTTCAATTTTAACACTATGCTGATAAAGTGAAAATATGACACCATATGAAAAGATGTTGAATTCAACATATAAGTGGTGTATAGATACACCATCTTTTTGAAAAAAAAGATTTTGTTGAATTCAATATATAAGTGGTGTATAGATACACCCTTTTTTGAAAAACAAAGCATACAATACATTATCTTATTGGTAGTGTATAGATACACCATTTGTATGGAAAAAAGCATAAAAAACATTATCTTATGCACTTGAATCTCATTCAGAGTCATCAAATTCATGTAATGTATATGTGCTTGATGGGTCAAGGCTTGCCAAATGATGTTTAATATGGTCACGACTTGGATTAGGGATTGTGATACATTTTTCAGCATTGTATCCATGCTTCTTTTTAAAACTTCGTGTCCTCGATTTCCAGCAATGAATAATGCTACTGACTTCCACCTCTGTTAATCCCTCATTATTTGGAACCCATTCATGTTTCTTTTGCAAGCATCCCTCATAGAGTTGTTTTATAGTATATCTTCTCGGGAAATTTTTCAATGGCTTTGGTTCGTACCATAAAGCTGTGAATGTTATGGGAGTTTCCTTGTCATCCCTTTCTATCTTAGCAACCTTTGCAACCCAAATTGGGCCACCTTAGTCATCCAACTCTGAACCTGGATCAAATGCCCAAACTGCAACAAATAAGCCCTCTTGAATCTCCTTAGATGGTATAAACTTTGGTACAGGTTTGTCTCCCTTCCTGCCACAGTATTTTTGAGGTAAAAGCCATTCCTCTCCTTCATATCCACTGACATATTTATATCCAAAGGAAAACTTGGTGACCTAGCTTGTTTCAGCCAACTGGTTAAAGGTTTTGTAGATAGGATGTAGACTCTCCTTGATTCTTCCTATTGCTCCTTCTTACTTTTTGCTCCAATTGATTGAGATAAGAATGAATGAAGGGAAGAATACATTTTTATACTTTTTTAGGGCAAATTAAGATTTTCCTTTTGTACCCTTCTTTTTCCATTTCCTTTTCTTTCTTTTCACTAGTCTTTTTTCTTTTCCTTTCCTTTCACTCTTCTCTTTCTTTTTTATCATAATAAATATCATACTAACCACAATTGTTTTCATAGTAATTATACTCAATTGTTTTCGTAACAATTATACTCAATTTTTTTCATAATAAAGACCTTTTTTTTGAAACTACTAACCTCCCAAATAGTTTTCTAATGTCACCCTTCTCTTTGTTTTGATTAATAAATATCCTACTAAGTGCAATTGTTTTCATAATAATTAGACTCAATTATTTTCATAATAAACACACATTTTTTGAAACTATTAACCTCACAAGTAATTTTCTAATGCCAATTGTTACTAAAAATTGGCTTTCCATTGAATCACTCCTTTTCTAAAACTACTAACTTCACAAACTCCTAGGTGTGTTATCCAAACATGGATGGGGGTGCCACTTTGCATACAAGTTAATACCACCTAGGTTGAGGCACATGAAAAGTATTGTTCCCATCGGTTAGGATTTGCATTGTCGATCAAGCATTAAACACCGTTTTTGCCTCAATGTGATGCACATCCGTAAAAAAAACATGATCCTAAGTGTGTTATCCAATCAAGTACTTATTGGATGGGCATGCCACATTCATGCAACTCAATACCACCTAGGTTGAGGGGTGTGAAAAATATTGTGCCCATCGGATATGCTTTGTATGGTTGATCAAGAATTAAACATCGTTTTTGCCTTAGTGTCATGCACAACCATGAAAAAACACGGTCTTAGGTGTGTTATTTGAACAAGTACTTATTGGATGGGGGAACCACTTTGCACGTAAGTCAATACCACCTAGGTTAATGTCAAGGATGTTTTTATCGAAGGTATAGAAATATAGTATTATAATATACTGGAGAAATTTTTCATAAATTATTTTTACAAGTTTCAAAGAATTGGCGAATTATATCTTTTGTTATAATTTTTGTTTCAAAACTTGGCTAAATATTCTAGGGCATTTAAAAAACTTTTAATTTTCACAAATATACTAAAAACTAGTTGTATTGAAAACTCTGTCTTTTTCGTTTTACATAATTTCAAAATACATGAAATAGCTAGCATTTAGGATACAAAGATATCCATCTAGTATCCACATTCTTCAAAATCTTCCTCCCTTTTGTACCCAGTGCTTCTGCAATAACTCTAAATTGATTGTATCTTTTTGGACTCTTGCAAAAGTAAGAGTAGCTTTTTTTAACCAACGTCTCGATTCGTTGTACTGATGGAAATGTGGACACAACTTTGTAAGCTAGATTTATGCGATGAGCCATACAATGTATCCCAACACAATAAGGAGCATATTTTGTTCCTATTTGTACAAAGACACCATTCTGACAACCTTGCAACACTGAAGCACCATCACATGCAAAACAAACAAGTTTCTTGACCAACATACATGAAATTGGTATCAACTTATTAAAAAAAGAAGGATCACATCACATCATGCATACCAAACAATAATACATATGCATATTCACAACATAAACTTAAAAAAATTAAATAAGCGTATATTTCTTCAGGTTGTCAGCTAGAACTAAGAAACTTGGTCCTAGGTCGTGGTGCCTCTTAGCCCCCTGCCTTGTGAGCGTAGGAACCAAACACCACTTCCTGAACCAAGCCCTTCTTTCATGTTTGAAATCATAATACTACACTACATAAAGCATGCCAAACCAATTTCAACTTACTCTATACAATGCACCAATAAATACATTAAAAAAGAAAGAGCACATCATAGACAATTATGCAAATGCATATTCACAACAGAAACTTTTAAAAAATAAATAAGCATACATTTCTTCAGCTTGTTAACTAGATCTAAGAAACTTGGTCCTAGGTCGTGGTGCCTCTTAGCCCCTTGCCTTGTGAGCGCAGGAACCAGACACCACTTCCTGAACCAAGCCCTTCTTTCATGTTTGAAATCACTACACTACATAAAGCATGCCAAACCAATTTCAACTTACTCTATACAATGCACCAATAAATACATTAACAAAGAAAGAGCACATCACAGACAATGATGCATATGCATATTCACAACATAAACTTTTAAAAAATAAATAAGCATACATTTCTTCAACTTGTTAACTAGATCTAAGAAACTTGGTCCTAGGTCGTGGTGCCTCTTAGCCCCCTGCCTTGTGAGCGCAGGAACCAGACACCACTTCCCAAACCAAGCCCTTCTTTTATGTTTAAAATCATAATACTACACTACATAAAGCATGCCAAACCAATTTCAACTTACTCTATACAATGCACCAATAAATACATTAACAAAGGAAGAGCACATCACAAACAATGATGCATATGCATATTCACAACAAAAACTTTTACAAGATAAATAAGCATTCATTTCTTCAGCTTGTCAACTAGATCTAAGAAACTTGGTCCTAGGTCGTGGTGCCTCTTAGCCCCCTACCTTGTGAGCGCAGGAACCAAACACCACTTCCCAAACCAAGCCCTTCTTTTACAAAATACATTAAAAAAGAAAGAGCACACCACAAACAATGATGCATACGCATATTCACAACAGAAACTTTTACAAAATAAATAAGCATACATTTCTTCAGCTTGTCAACTAGATCTAAGAAACTTGGTCTTAGCTCGTGGTGCACATGAAGGTTTAGTTAGAGGTTTGGGATGTTTCAAGCTTCGATGAGATCCATATCACACTTGCATTGACTTCTCCTCCTCATTGATGGATCCTTGAATGACCTTAGCTAGATAACATGAACTTAACTAAGGTCCCTCATTAACAACTAACACTAACTTAAACACTAACACATCTACACAAAACTTGACCAACCTATGGGGCCCCTCCTAAGGAGGAGGTGATGTCGGCATGCAATATAAGTACATCAATTTAGTGAGTACATGTAAGGGTTAGGGTTAGTTTGAGGAGTGGTCATGGGTTAAGTTGGGGGGTGAGATAGTTTCAGAGGCACGAGATATGAATATGGGATTTCTAGATACTTGAGTAAAAGCGCATGGACCGAGCTTTTATGACAAATGTGATACATAAGAGTTTTTATGACAAGATAACCTTAAACATAAAATTGGTGGTAGACGTGACAAGAAATCAATCCAATTAACTGCTAACTCAAAACCTAGATGCTCCTTTATATGCTAGGATCTAAAGGCAACTTTGTGGGTGTAAGATGGTGAGGGCACCAAGCCCTATATCTAGCCTAGCAAGAGGCGACTAGAGAGCAACAACATCAAAGACAACCTACCAAGCTAGGATCAGGGAAGGCAGAAGGAGCTAGGCCATGTGGAAGGCTATAGAGACTCCATTATACTCATGGATTGCATGTCTAGTGGGAGAGACAAGTCCCTGGATAGGGAGAAGTCCAGTTATAGACCTGGACCTCACAGGGTTTATGCTTTCACAATGCGAAGAAAGAGCACCTCAAGAGATTCTGCTATAGGTTAAAAAGAGAGCGGAAGAAGAAGACTGATGGTAAGAAGAAAGAGGATAAAGAGACCGAGGACGGACAGATGAATGCTATCTTCAGTGATGGCAATGATGTAGATGTATGTTATGCATCTGCTTACCCACATTCTTTTCTGGTAGCCATGGATGATTTCTTGATGCAAGACTAGATCTTGGATTTTGGACCTTTTCATGTTACTCCGCATAGGGAGTGGTTTGCATCATATGATGCTCACAGAAAGGGATTAATCAGATTGCATGATCAGCCATGTGACATTGTAGGTGCGGGAGATATCCATTTGGTATTTCCTCATGGTTCTACATTAGTGCTGAAAGATGTTAGACATGTATCAAAGCTTACAAAGAGTTTGATCTCTATGGATCAGTTGGATTATTTGGGTTATCATGTGTCCTTTAGCAGTCAGTCTTGGAAGATCACTAAAGGATGTCTAGTCATATCTAGAGGTGTAGTACCAAAGTTACGGAGTAGTCAGACTCCGTTATGTGACCACTTTTGGGTGTCAGGCTGTGAGGCATTTATGCAGGTACCCAGGGATACGAGAAGCAGGTTAAAACCTAGGCCTAGGAAGTGCTTCCTCTTGGGGTATATACACAGCCATGATCGCACCTTGGATGAGGATCAAATGCATAAACAATCCACAAAGACGGTGGCAGTTCAAAGAGTGGTGTTCCAAGAGGATGGACAGCCACTATATGATCCACGTGGAGGACTTTTGCCACTTGATGCAGTCCCAGGACAGCAGCCGGTACCACAAGAGGTTAGAGAGCCACAGGTAGTGGTACCTCAGGTTATGCATGATTATGCAGTGGGACTGCCGGCGGGTGCTCTAGATGCACCTTTTAGGAGCCCGAATCATGGGTGCACATATTGATCGGGCGTTAGATGGTGATGATGACAGTGATATTGGGCTACTATATCAGCCATCTTATGGTGAGATTGGACCTCTGGATGTAGGTTCATGTGATGTTAGTAGGCTTGGACAGCAAGCTGAAATTTAGACGCAGCATGTACATCCATTTGATGATGATGAGGCTATGTTGCAGGATGTTAGGCTTCAGTGGGAGTATGCCATGGATACTATTCAGACAGGGATAGCTTCCACAGTGGGAGCAGTAAACCGACATATGGCTAACCATGATAGGAAGCTGTGAGAGAGAATGCAAGTCACAAAGGCTGCTGATTCTGTAAACAGTCATACAATCCAGCTCCAAGATAGCATATGACACAACCGTATAGGTATTAATCTCACAGGTCTCAATCTTATATTTTTAAATCAAACAGTGTAGCACTTATTATATTCATCCAAAACCAAATTTGCAGGATTAGCCTTAGAGAGCAGCAAGTGCAAGTTATACAAAAGATCCCAATAGCCTCCTTGGCACAAGAGGGCGTTCTCTTTCATCTAAACAGAGTCTTCTTGAGAATGTTTCTTCCAACGATACAATTCTTTACCCAAGGAAAAAACTGGTTGCAAGGGCTCATTGAAAATCTAGGGAGCGTAACGCAGTCCTCCGTGTAGCTTGATGATGATGAAGATAAGGAGCAGATCTGGAGCAGGACGGGACAGATCTGGAGCAGAGGAGTAGAAGAGACAGATCTGGAGGAGGATGGGACACAGATCTGGAGCAGAAGGGACATAGCTGAATCAGAGGAGTAGATCTGGAGCAGAGGAGGAGAAGTTGGGGCAGATCTGGAGGAGAAGATAGAGCAGCCCCAGGAGGCAAGAAGGAGAGGCAGAGAGAAGGCAGCAGCCAGGAGGCAGAGAGGAGCAGAACTAAAGAGGAAAGGTAGAAGTGGAGCAGGCGGGGCTGCAGCAAAGCATGGAGGAGAAGAGGAGCAGCTGCACGTCCTGTCCTGTCTGAAGGAGTGTGAGGATTGTGCTTTTATAGGCCAGACCTAGCTGGTCAGCCAGCTGGTCTTTCTGGCCACTTGTTTGGCTGAGGTGGCTGGCCTGTGAGCTGTTAGATTGCCCCAGAAATTGGGGATTATTAGTTGCTTAATAAATGCCTTCATGAAGCATAGAGCAGAATGCTTGTCAGGTTAAGCATAGAGCAGAATGCAAGAGAAGAAGATAAGGTTAACTAAGGTCCCTCATTAACAACTAACACTAACTTAAACACTAACACATCTACACAAAACTTGACCAAGTCTGCAGTCTCTATAATTTACCAGGATTGTATACATGGCATTCAAGAAGAGTGCATGCAGCATTCTAAGACAACAACCATCTTTTCAGATTGCAGGAGCCCTCATGTCAGGATCTAAATTGCATAATGCCTTCTTGTGGTTCTAGAACAAAATCTATTTGGTTCCAGACTCACTGTATAGGTAGCTGGTGTTGAGGAAAATGCATTCTTGTCCTATGGCAGGTCATACAAGTGTCACAAAGACATGAGAGGATAAGGCAGAGTTTCTTCTGGGAAAGTTTGTGAAGAGATGTAGTAAAATATGTTGCTGAATGTTTACCATGTCAGCAAAAGAAAGTGGACGGCAAATTACCAGCTAGTTTATTGCCACCATTACTCATTCGAGAGGGCACATGGACATATACATAGCTATGGATTTCATCATGGGGCTTCCTTCTATAGATAGAGGATGGGAAACCATCTATACATTTCATATACATTTTCAAAGGAAAGAAGGGAGTTCGTAAGAAACTATAGACAAAATATGAGTAAATGAAAGAATGATAACTTAGTATGCAAAGCTACGCTTATGTCCTCATCAGTACCCAAGCATAAGCTGCCCATTTCATACCTACCAAGACCCAACTGCAAAATTTATGGGTCATTTCTGGTAGGAATTATTTACAGCAGCAGGTACTTAACTCACCCCTAGCACAGCATGCCATCCTGTGACTGATCGTTAGTATAGAAGGTGAATGAATGGTGGAGGAATATCTGCGGCATGCTTTCCATGGTACCCAGGTCGTTGGATAAGTGTCTTGCACTTGCAGATGTTGCCACATCACCAAGCATCCTTCTATTGGAATCAGCATGTTCCCCATCATGGGGTGTATCTAACGATGTATTCAGATTTTGGTCTCATGTCGTTTCGGCCTTTCAACATTTAAAAAATCTCTCTCTCTCTCTCTCTCTCTCTCTCTCTCCCCGCTATCCTGCACTGCCCTCTTTTCTACAAAAAAGAGAAACAAGAAGGGGGTTTGTAAAGAGTAAAAGAGAAAACTAGAAATTTTAATAACTTAGAAAGCACAGCTATGCTTATATTCTCATCAGTACCCAAGCATAAGTTGCAATCTCCATAGCTGATTCACCTTGAACCAAAACCAAAACAAGACTTTCTACTTTTATTTTACCCTTCATTAATTTTGGACCAAAAATCTCCTACTTGATACCGACTATCATTCTCTCACCACCTCTCAATCTACAACACAGGAATCATTGGGGCAAGAAGTTTTCAGCCCTGCACCCATGTCAATGGTTGTCATCAAGTCCTCAAATGAAGCTCCAACTTCCACAGAAACCATTGTGCATAAAGGCAAACCCATCCCACTTAAGTCACATATGAGAGTGTGTGCACTTTGTCTTCAGCTCCAGACCTGTACTGTCTTTCTTGAACTGGAACTACAGAGGATGGAGTGTACCGAAGCAGACAACATAGTATCAAGTTAAATTCTAATGCCATAGTTCATAAAATGGCTAGAATGCCAGAATTGTCATTTACTAATTACAGAGTTCTTTTATGGCCTGATGAAACAGTGTCTGATTAATATGTGAACGCTGTATGTCAATTCGCCAATTACTGTATTAGTACAAGAGGACCCACATCAGCCCACCGAAGGGTATGTGCATTGACCAGAAGACCCACTGCATGGTTTAATAAGAATCCCTGAGGTTACTGAGGTAAACCCATTCCATGTGTAATGAATTTCACAATTAAGGGCTTTTCTTATTTCTGCATTCTGTACATGCTTCAAATACAAATGAAAGCCACCTAGAGTTGCATTAGCAAGGTTTATCTACTCTTCATCAAGTCCCTGAAACACCTCTGTCTGAGAAAAGTCCTGACCTATGATCCAGCATGAACATGCTGAGTTTGGGCAACGTCACACTGTTCTTAAGTCCAAACTTCAGAAAAGTTTCTTTCTTCCTTGCATGCACTGCAGTTTGTTTCTTCAGGCACTTAAAATAAAAGATTGTAAAGCAGCTCTGCTATTCTATCCCCAGGCAAGGTGCAATACTAAAGCCTTGCCTTACATCAAAATTATAGTAAATCTGGCCTTTAACAAAGTCACAACAAATATCACTCCGTGCATCTACTTAAACTAACCAACTCCTGAATTTGATGAGACAACAAGTACATTATGGAAGGAACAGAATACCGGATAGCTGACGGCGTTCATCATGAACGTCAATTGAAGGGAAAGGACCTTTGATGTAATGATACCACTTTGGGCATCTATGTTATGGCTTACCAAGCCACTTACAGATAGAGAGTTTCATAATTAAGGGATTAGCTATCTCTAATTTCTTCTTATGCTTTGTGCTTTATTACAAACAATTCTTCAACGCCATGGTAAAGTTAGCCTAATCCATGGCAACACCATTTAGTGGCAATGCATGTAGGTTGGACACTCCAGGACAAAGGAAAAGGGAACTCAATGACTGGCTCTTACTCGGTTTAAAGATTCCAAGCTTGGAACGGAGCTTGGGCGGCGGCACCACATTTTTTACCACACAAAAGAGAAGAGCCAAGCTTCTTTAACAAACGCTTGATCGGCAAAAGAAAGATGTCAAGTTCGTGAAATCTGGTGTTACATGCTCAAAGCATAGGAAAATATTTGATCTTTTAACTTCAGAGCGGCCAGATTGATTTGCTGCTGGACACTATCCTAAGTCAAGGCAGTAATGCAACGTGATAAAATTACCTCGTTGGAAGAATTGACGACGGCATCGACTTCAAGATTCCAGGGATGCCCACGCCATAAGTACAACTTAGAATTGATCTCGTGGTCGAGAGGAAATCTGCAGCCAGCAACTTCTATTAACACATTGGCAGTTGTGAGAGGGATGCCGAAGGAAGCGAACTCATCAACATCACCTCCTCTTTGTGGGTGTAAGATGGTGAGGGCATGAAGCCCTATATCTAGCCTAGCAAGAGGCGACTAGAGAGCAGCAACATCAAAGACAACCTACCAAGCTAGGATCAGGGAAGCCAGGAGGGGCTAGGCGGCAGGCCTCGCAAGAGTATGGAGGGCATTTGCCCTTGTTTTGAAGACCCACAAAGTTGGTGGGTATAGAATGGAAGCCAACCTAAAATGTAGTTCAGAGGACCTAAAAGTTAACCAGCTGCATGATAATTGTGGAATGGGGTCTCATCTAGTGGGACCAATCAAATGGAATCAAGTATTGTAAGGGATGATGTTGCCATGTGCATAAGAGACATGTGGAGTTGGTTGACCCCTAAACTCAAGTGCCTGCACATGGCCATTTGGCATACATTAAATAGAGGCATGTTTAAAGACAAAGTAAATACCCTTTGAGCATCATACATCAATAGTGTGACTCAAACCTACTACAAACCTAGGAACAGAAACGACGTGCATTGTTGGCCAGTATTGTAGGAGATTACTTAATATCCTTTGCCCATTGTGCATCAATGTTGTCAATGTAACCTGCTATAAAAGCTATTGAACAAAAACGATGTGCATTGGCGCATTAGCAAAGGCTTCCTTGCCCATCAGTAAAAACGATGTGCATTGGTGCATTAACAATGACTGACGATCCAAAGGGTTCAAAAGGGTAGCATTTCCATGAAGATTATGGATATAGAGATCAAGAGAGAAAGGCTAATAAAAAGCTAAGGCACATGTCTTGATAGGACAAAATGATGCTCACACGGGGCTAGATGGCTAATGTGGGTATGGGATTGGGTTGGGAACGTGGGTGGGCTAATATAGACATGGCAGAAGAGGGGATTTCTTGATTCTTCCTTTCTTCCACTGTCACCCTTTGCTCATTCATCAATGTGCATCCCTAAATTATGTATCCCCACAGACATTGGATTATATTAGGACAATCTCTAGGGACATATCTTACCTTCCTTAGCACTCCACGAGGACATCTAGAGGTGCAAGTAGCTAGGAGAGGTCTTGCTCATATGGGACTTCAATGCCAAGACCAACAACATGTGTGTGTGTGTGTGTAAAAATAGAAAGAGAGTATGTCCCCCTATACATTGATACATACATTTAAGTATTTGCATGTGGCATTTTAGTTTAGTTCATTTCTTCTTATTTGCTATCATAAATCTATAGAATCTTCCACTATACAAGATTGTGAGACTGGATAGATGGCTTAAGTGTACTAAATGTATGAGAATGCTTGAGGGGTAGATTTATATTTAAAGCCTCTATTGACTGGCAAGTTCTTTGCATTTTGATAAATTTCTAAATATATAAATGTATAGAAGTACATGATGAAATTAAAGTTAGATTTTCACACACACACACACACACATAACTAAATATGTGACTTACTGCGTATTCACTACTCTAGCTCTATTCATTAATTTAGTTGAATTTTTACCTACTTTTCGCGATCATAAACTGAGACTAAAGAAATACTTAAAATATCTAACAAGACACATTCTACTAGGCCATTATAGAAAATTTCATTCTTTAATTTTGTGTCATTTTAATCATTTGATTCTTCTTGCTAAGAATCTACTTGTTGTTTCTATTTACCTATGTATGTAGTGTCCTTTCATGTTCTTTTTGAAGATAGAAGCATGAAGAGATATATCCCTACTATATCACTTGATGAGGGGTAGACATACTGCTAATGATGGGCCTACCATAGGCTTAAGTTAGCCAAATGTGTGTTGCATATAAGGGCACAAGTCTTCTTTTGGTGCTTAATTGTATAGATCTAGCCAAATGTGCGTTGCATATACGGGCACAAGTCTTCTTTTGGTGCTTAATTGTATATATAATATGTTGGCGAAAGTTTCCAAATATATTTATTTATTATATAAAACTTTGGTGAATTTTCATGGACTTTATTTATAATTTTATAATCTTAAAGGCTAAACGTAGCTCTTTTTTTAATTTTAGTTTCAAATTGTGACGAATATACTAAGCTTTTATTTTTATAAAAGCATATAAACTTTCACAAGGCATATAAAACTTTCGCTTATTAACGAAACTAACGTGAAAAAATCATCCCTGGTTAATGTGCATGAAAAGTATTGTATCCATCGGATATGATTTACATGGTCAATCACACATTATACACCGTTTTCCCCCTAGTGTTATGCACCACCATCAAAAAACACGATACTAGTTTTTTTATTTTCAAAAAAGTACTTATCAAATGGGGGAGCCACTTTTTCTGTAAGTCAATACCACCTAGGTTAAGGCACATGCAAAGTATTTTGTCCATCGGATATGATTTGCATGGTCGAGCACACATTATACACCACTTTCCCCCTAGTGTTATGACCATTGTCAAAATGTGCTCCCACGTGTGTTATCCAAACAAATACTTATGGGATGGACACCCCACTTTGCATGCAAGTCAATAACACCTAGGTTGAGGCCCATGAAAATTATTGTGACCATCGGATACAATTTTCATTGTCAACCCAGCATTAAACACTGTTTTTGCCTTAATGTCATGCACAAGCATAAAAGAACATTGTCCTAGGAGTGTTGTTCGAACAAGTACTTATCATATTGGTGTGACAAATTGCATGCAAGTCAATACAACCGAGATTTAAATGCATGAAAATTATTATTACCATTGGAAATGATTTGCATGGTTGATCACACATTATGCATCGTTTCCCCCCTAGTGTTATGCACAACCATAAAAAAACACACTCCTAGGTGTGTTATGTGAACAAGTACTTATGGGATGGGTGCTCCACTTGCATACAAGTAAATATCACATAGGTTGAGGTGCGTGCAAAGTATTGTGCCCATGGGATAGGATTTGCATCGTCGATCTGTTAAATTACATGGTGCAGCAAAACAGAAACTGAACAAAGAATAGAGAGTACATAGCAAACTAGAGAGGAACAAAATTTTCCTTCAATACTGATGTAGTACAATGATGGCTCCGTCCACCTGTGCGCTCCCACAATGGAGCTTAGATGGCGATCTAGACGGATACTAGGTGAAGAGATACTAGCTGGAAGATCTGATCTGAACTGATCTGATCTGATCTGATCTGAACTGATCTGATACAATGGACTGGGGAGGTCACCTCTTTATAGCTATGAGGGTGGTAGCCAGATCAACGTAGTTGACAAAATCGACCAATCAAACTAGTCGGTGAAGTCGACCAATCAACCTAGTCAATGGAACCGACTAGCCGTCCATGGAATATTCAAGAAATATTTTCTATACTGTCACCAGACCCTAGCAAGAATAAGGGGCTCCCACACAATCACCTTTCCACCATCAACGGTCTCATTGATAGACCTCATCTGACATGCAAGTCAGGATCCATTTGTGGGGGTTAGAGGTCACTGTGCCTTTACCCTGGTTATGTACAATACTCAAACACATATATAAATGAATGAAAAAGAAGATTAGGATGTTCTGCACCTACCAAAACTTGTGTGGCTCTCTGTTTCTCTCTCTCCCTCTTCCATTATGGCTTTTGTTGAGAGCACTCCCAACTGGTATCAGAGCCCGGGTGATCTAGCTGAGCATGTGTGAATGCTTGAAGCTCAGCAACTCTGTGGGAGGAAGGAGAAGCTCTGTGGGAAGCTTTGTGGGTAACTTTACTTGCATCCGATGTGTAGAGACCTTGGAGGAACCTTTGGAAAAGTCACTTTGGTTTTGCAAAGTGGTTTTGAGAGCCTGTTAAGTGTTTTCAAAGAAAAAGTCATTTTTTGAGCTTTTCCTTGTTCCGTTCGATGACAGAGACTCCGTATTGACTTGTAGAGGCAACTATTGCTTACGTTTGGTGTCCACTTCACTTCAGGAGCTTGGAAACACCTTCATTCTTGAATATGGGATCATTTCATTGGATTTTTGACTCACTGTGTCAGTTTCTGCGTTTTTCTACTCGGGTGTTAGAACTCAAGTTTGGAGCAACCATTTGTAGATCTGTCAAGTCTAGTGGACTCAGAAGGTCCTAAAACTTCTATGTTGCTCATCATTTGCACTCCGGTGGAGTTTACAAATAGATCTGTTTCCAAAAACGTTTTTCAGTCCATTGTTGGACCCAGTGATTGAGACCACGATTTCCAAAACCGTCTGTCCCATTGTGTTCCGGACGCCCAAAAATTCCTACCATGCGATTTGGTGGAGGATTTTCAGAGTCATAGATCTTTGTGTATTCGATTTCGTCTCTCTGTTATGCATTTTTCATTCTAAAGTTTTGAAACCTTATATTTATGCCACATGGCAGTGGATAAGTGTTGACTCCCATTTCTCACTCATCGGCGGTTGGGATTTTGGAGTTCTGGCAGAAGAGAGATATTTGCATATTTTCTTGCTCAGTCCGTGGTGCCCATGTTTTCAGGCATCTCAGGTTCTATTTTCAGTAGCAATCATTACCATGGGACTATGATTTCTTGAGCATACCTTATGCAGATCACTCTAGTTGCAGTTTGAGCAGTGTAGTTTGAGCAGTGTGTGCTCATTCGTGGTGTGTATTGGGTTGTAGTGGATGATTTATAGGCCATTTGGATGCATTGTAGTCCTTATTGAATGCGCTGATAGGCCCAAATTGCCTTGTGGGATGCTATTTTTATGGACACTTTGCACATGGATGCTATTTTATGCTGAGGGACAGCTTTGACACATTGCAGGTGATGCACTGATAGTGCTATGATCTCTTGGATGAGATATTATTATTGCATATGCCAATGGACGATGTTTATGCTTGAGTCATTTGGCACTTATTGGCATTTTGGATTGCCATTGCAGTTGGCATTTTCATTTGGGCCAGATTTGCTCATATGGATGCATAGTATATGCACATGAGTCAGATTCTTTGAGACATGAGTTTTGGTGATATTTCACTCTATTGTGGCATACACATTTGGGTGCACCTGGTATTTGGTGTGATTCTCTCTTATAGGCACTAGCATTTAGGATTTTTGCTTCATTTGCATCATGGCATCCTCTTCCATGTCTGAAAAGGAGTTTTTTAGCATTAAAAAGTTTGATGGGACAAACTTTTCTTTGTGGAAAGAACAAATAAGGGATGTGCTTATTCAAAAGAAGCAGATTAAACCCTTGGCAAGGATTGAAGCTAAGCTTGCAAATATGTCTAAGGATGATCAGAATGAGTTGGATGCATTAGCAAAATCTACTATTAGACTTCATCTTGCAAAGTTAGTTTCTTTCACAGTAGTAAATGAGCAGACTACGAAAGATTTGTGGAAGAAATTGTGTGCCACTTATGAGAAGGAAACTGTCTCTAATAAAGTTTATCTCATGAAGAGGTTGTTTGAGCTGCAGATGAAGGAAGGGGTCTCCATTGCTTCTCACTTGAATGAATTCAATATTATTTTCAGCCAGCTTCAGGCTCAGAAGATGAATTTTGATGTAGAGACTAAGGCAATATTTCTCTTATGTTCATTGCCATCCTCATGGGATACCTTTTGTACAGCTGTCAGTAACTCTGCACTTGGTGGAGTACTAAAATTTGATGATGTTGTGGGTAGCTTGTTAGCTGAGGAGATTAGATAGAAGTCTATGGATAGCAACAAGAAGGATGCAACCTTAAATGTGCAAAGAGGCAGATCACAGTTCAGGGGGAAGTCCCAAGAAAGAGGGAAGTCTCGTAGCAAATTCAAGGCATGGAACATTGAGTGTTACCACTATGGCAAGAAGGGCCATATGAAAAAGGATTGCTACAAGCTGAAAAGAGAGCAAAAGGATAAGAAAAAGAATGCAAATTGGGGTGCAAATCAAAAGGAAGAGAGTCCAAGGGAGGACAAAGGAAAAGTGAAGATCGAGGAGATCAATGCAGTCACACATGATAGTGACAATGATGTTCTCTTCATGTCTAGTTTATCTGCAGAGTTGCTTACCACTTCAGATGATGCATATTCCCAGGATTGGATTTTGGATTCTGGTGCTGCATTCCATGTCACTCCCCATAGGGAATGGTTCTCCACTTATGACAGTGGAAAGACAGGTTGTGTGCATCTTGGAAATGACTATGCATGTGACATAGTGGGAGTAGGTGAGATAAAGTTTTCTTTTGCAAATGGGTCTGCATTTATTTTGAAACATGTGATACATGTTCCTAAGTTGACCAAGAGTCTTATTTCAGTGGGTCAGCTAGATGATGCTGGTTTTCACACCACTTTTGGCTTTCAGAGTTGGAAAATTCAGAAGGGCTCTATGCTTTTGGCCAGGGGTGCCAAGTGTGGGACTTTGTATCCCTTACATGTATCAGGGGTATTTGATCAGGTTGTTGCAATAACCGAGCAGCCAAGCACTTCTTTATGGCATTTCAGGTTGGGGCACATGAGCCAGAATGGAATGAAACTCTTATGCCGTTTGGGTTATGTACTGCATTTGAGTTTCTCTGATTTTGAATTTTGTGAGCACTGTCTCTATGGGAAGCAGACTAAATCAGCCCATAAAAGAAGGGGAAAGAAAGAGTTTGAAAAGCTTGATTTGGTGCATTCAGACGTATGTGGTCCCATGCCTACACGGTCATTAGGCAGGGCTGAATACTATGTGACATTCATTGATGATGCAACTAGGAAAGTGTGGGCTTATGGTATAGCTCGGAAGAGTGATGTGTTCCAGGTATTTCAAAAATGGCTGGCCTTGGTTGAGAATCAGTCAAGTAGAACGCTTAAATGCCTACGGACTGACAATGGTGGAGAGTATGTCTCTCATGAATTTCAACATTTCTGTGATACACGTGGGATTAAGAGGGAGCTCACATCCCCTTGTACTCTAGAGCAAAATCCAGTTGTAGAAAAGATGAATCGTACCATTCAAGAAAGGAGGCAATGCATGCTTTCCAATGTAAGTCTTTCTGGTGGTTTTTGGGCGGAGGCAATGAAGACTGCAGTGCATGTGATCAATAGATCACCTAGTAAGAGTTTGGATGGTGGTATTCCTGAAGAGGCATGGAGTGGCAAGAAGCCCTCTTACTCTCATTTGCGTATATTTGGGTGTGAGGCATATGCACGTGTGCCAAAATAGCTTCAAAAGAAGCTAGATCCTAAGTCTAGGAAATGCATCTTTCTGGGTTATGGTGAAAGTGGAGAGGTGGGCTATCATCTCCAGGATCCAGAAGCAAAGAAGATCATACGCAGCCATGATGTAGTCTTCAATGAGAAGAAGATGCATAAGGCACCCATGAGGGATGTGGAAATGAGGAGAATCACTTTCGAGGATATGAATCCACCTGCATATGTTGATAGATAGCAAGCTGTCCATGCACCAAATGTGTAAGAAATGGTACCACCAACTACTCCCACAGGTATACAATTAAGGGTAGATGATGGATCATCTATTGGTGGAAATGATGAGCCAAATGTGGCTGATATGCAGGTGGGACAGCAAGCCGAAATGTCCTTGAGAAGATCATCTAGAGTGTTTAGACCGCCTGATAGGTTTGTTCCAGGGGTAGACTATGTGATGCTTACTGATTGCAGGGAGCCTTCTTGCTACAGAGAGGCTATGATGCACGAGGATCAACACAAGTGGAAGAATGCTATGCAATCAGAGATGAGTTCACTTATGAAGAATAAGACTTGGAACTTGGTTTCTTTGCCACATGGAAAGAAAGCATTGCCATGTAAATGGGTCTACAAAATGAAGGTCACAGGTGATGATGTGCCTAGGTACAAGGCCCGTTTGGTCGCTAAAGGGTTCAAGCAAGAGAAGGGTGTGGACTTTGATGAGAGATTCTCTCTAGTTGTGAAGATGACCACACTTAGATCCATGCTTGGACTAGGGGCACCAGAGGATATGGAGCTTATGCAGATGGATGTCAAGACAGCTTTCTTGTATGGGGATTTGCATGACGAAATTTACATGGTGCAGCCGGAAGGCTTTGAAGAAAAGGGCAAAGAGCATTTAGTTTGCAAGCTAAAGAAGAGTCTCTATGGTCTTAAGCAAGGCCTAGAGAATGGTATCAGAAGTTTGATGCTTTCATTTGGTCCCAGGGTTTTAGAAGGAGTGAAATTGATCACTGCCTCTACACTAAAAGGGCTAAGGATAATAGCCTGATAATCTTGGCACTATATGTGGATGATATGCTATTGGCTAGCAAGAATACTTATGAGATAGATGCGTTAAAGGCCAAGTTGCATGAGGCCTTTGATATGAAGGATTTGGAACTTGCAGGTCATATTCTTGGTATGCGCATCACGTGTGATCGGAGTAGGAAACTCCTTTGGCTTTCACAAAAAGAGTATGTTACAAAAGTATTGCAGCATTTCAATATGGAGGGGGGGAAGGCAGTGAGTACTTAATTGCCTCCATATGTGAAACTGAATCATACAGATAGTCCCAAATTAGATGAGGAAAGAGCCATGATGGCCAAGGTTCCTTATGCATCAGCAGTTGGGAGTCTTATGTATGCTATGATAGCTACTAGACCAGACATTGCATTTGCAGTGGGAGTTGTTAGCCGGTATATGACTAATGCAGGAAAGAGGCATTGGGAGGCAGTTAAGTGCATCATGAGGTACATGAAGGGTACCAAGGAGATGTGCATTTGCTTTGGTAGAGGAGACATGTGTGTACTTGTGTAGACAGATTTAGACTATGCAGGGCATGTGGATAGTAGGAGATCCACTTCTGGTTATGTGTTCACCTTTGCAGGTGGTGCAGTGTCGTGGATGTCTCACGCACAGAAGTGCATTGCTTTGTCTACTAGAGAGGCTGAGTATGTTGCAGCCATAGAGGGTTGCAAGGAGGCTCTATGGCTTGATCGGCTAGTGGGAGATTTGGGGATTCATACAGGTGTACCGACATTGCATAGTGATTCCATGAGTGCTATTCAGCTAGCACGAAATCTGGGTTTTCATGCAAAGACCAAACACATTGAGGTCAGGTACCATTTCATCAGGGAGGTACTTAAGGACAAGCGCATAGAGCTTGTCAAGGTTCATATAGATGATAACCCTGCAGATATGCTGACGAAGAGTCTACCTAGTTAGCGGTTTGAGTATTGTCATGTATTGATGGGCATTGGATAGTATGCTCACTGGTTGTTCTCCCTTAAAGACACATCGTCCTTTAAGTGGGAGGTTGTGGGGGTTAAAGGTCACTGTGCCTTTACCCCGGTTATGTACAATACTCAAACACATATATAAATGAATGGAAAAGAAGATTAGGGTGTTCTGCACCCACCAAAACTTGTGTGGCTCTCTCTTTCTCTCTCTCCCTCTTCTGTTCTTGCTTCCGTTGAGAGCACTCTCACCATTCAATGTCCTATGCTCACACATGGCTTCTCCTCATATGGGGGCCTTACAACTTGAGCACCTTGGACCACTGGTGGTTACCAAGAGGGTGGGGCATTGAGCATATCGAACACCCCCCCTTAATGTTCACCCGTAGGTCAACTACCTTCTCGGCCCAATGCCGAGTATTTGAAGATGATCCTGAAGCTGATCCTTCCCAAGTGCCTTGGTGAAGATATCTGCTCCATTTTGCTCTGTTGGATAGTAGACCAATTCCACTATCTCATCCTCGATCAAATCATGCAGATAGTGATACTGAATCTCTATATCTTTTATGCACGCATGAAACACTAGATTTTTAGCAATGGCCATGAAACTTTGATTGTCACACCTCGGCACAGTTGCCTCATCCTCTTGCACTCCCATGTGCCATAAGATGGGCATAAGATCCTCCTTAGCCACACTACTTCACAAGCGACAAAACATGCTGCCTTGTACTCAGCCTTAGTAGAAGACAATGCCACTGTTGGTTGTTTCTTACTGATCCAAGAGAATATACCTGAACCTAAAGAGAAACAATATCTAGAAACTGATTTCGTGGAATCAACAACTCTAGCCCAATCTGAGGTTCAATGACCACCCAAGGAAGTGCCCGTACCATAAGTGATGCCATAATGAAGAGTGCCCTTCACATACCTGAGCACATGCATCCTTGCATTCCAATGATTCTCCCAGGGCTTATTGGAGAACCTGCTCAAAACGCCAATAGAAAAATTGATGTCCAGCGGTCTGGTGTTGCACAGATAGATGAGACTGCCGACCAACTTCCTATACCTCTCGATGTCTGTTGGTAGTGAGGCATCCTCCATAGACAACCTCGCATTTACCTCCATAGGTGTAGCTATCTCCTTGCACTTAGACATACCAAATGCCTTCAAGATTTCCCTTGCATATTTCTACTGAGAGATGAAGACCTTGCCTAGCTCTTTCCAGACTTCAATCCCCAAACAATAGTGCATCAAGCCTAAGTCTACATCTCAAACTCAGTGCTCAACGCCTTTCTTGTCTCTCGGGGGGGTTACTCATTATATGTAACCCTATCACGTGAGTTCAACAAAAGGATATTTTTTATTTCTAAAATTTAGAGAAATAAATATACATAAGGGACTATTTAAAATAGTTTTGGAAAAAATTTACAGATTTGTATAGAAAAGGGGCACATTTTATTAATGAAAAATTTACACAGATAAGGGATTTTAGAAATATGCCTTGAATGCACGTGGTACAGAGGGTTTATACGTAGTGACCCCCCCGAGTCTTGTCTGTTGGATCATGTCTTCATAGTCACTTGTAATAAGGAGGTCATTCACATATAGAACAATAATAGAAGATTTTCCACCTTTCTTGTACACATACAAGTTAGCATCTGAGGCACATCTTTTTAAGTTTAATTTATGAAAAAATTTGTCTATCTATTGGTACCATGCTCTCGGGGCCTGTTTCAGCCCATACAAAGCCTTCTTGAGTTTACATACCTTGTTCTCAGAATGGGGGGCCTCAAACCCTAGTGGTTGAGCCACATACACCTCCTCCTTTGAGGTCACCATTCAAGAATGCTGATTTAACATCCATTTGATAAACTGGCTACTTTTTATGAGCAGCCACTAATAGTACTGTGCGAATAGTGGTCATTCTGGCAGTCGGAGTGAAAGATTCCTGAAAATCAAATCCTTTAACCTGCAAAAATCCTTGTGCAACCAATCTGGCTTTATACTTTTCCAAAGTCCCATTAGCCTTGTACTTTACCTTCCAAACCCACTTGGTGCCAATAACCTTTCTATTAGGTGGTCGATCTACTAGCTCCCAAGTTTCATTATTCATGATGGTGTCATATTCTACTTGCATAGTGTTTTTCCAATCTCGGTCTGCAAGTGCTTCCTCCAAACTCACAGGCTCCTTTACTTCTGCAATAATCTCAGCCATCAAGGCCATATTGACTATGTGAGTAGAAGCCCTCCTTTGCTCCTCGATTCTCTGAGACTGCCTTGGTCCATTTGCATGTTGCTCAACAGACATAGGCATCTAGTTATCATGGTTGTGGAGTTGCCTTACCCATCGCGGTGGTGTAACAATAGGTTGGTGACTTATACCTTCATCATCTGATATTTCCTCCTCCTTTATAGCTCTTGGGATAGGTCCATAGTGAATTACCACTTTGCTTAATGAGATAAAGTGGAAGAGCTCTTCTCTACCTCCACTACATGTGGCTGCTCCCTGACCACCACATCGCGGCTCGCTATGATCTTCTTTGCCTCTCGATCATACAACTTATAGGCTTTCTTCTCATCACAATAGCCTAAGAAGATACATTTGGTGCTTTTTGGTTGTAGCTTGTTTCTCTCTTTGTCTGGTACATGTGCAAAGCATTCATACCCAAACTTTCTAAAGTGGGAGATAGATGGCTTCTTACCATTGTAAGCCTCATGTGGTGTTTTACCTTTGAGTGCCTTTGTATAGCTGCAATTGAGGATGTAAACTGTAGTACTGATAGCCTTAGCCCAAAATTGGTTTGGCAGTCTAGCACCTTTCATCATACGCCTCCCCATCTCCACGGTGGTCCGCATTTGGCATTCAATAATTGAATTTTGCTGAGGCACATGTGGTGTTGTCATTTGTCACTTGATCCCTTTGCTCTTGTAAAAATCTCCAAAATCTGTAGAAACAAACTCACCACCACCATCCGATCTGATTTTCTTCACTTTTCTCCCTGTTTCATTTTCAACAAGCTGTAGCCATTCTTTCAATTTACCAAAAGCTTGAGCCTTTTTGCAAAGAAAGTACACCCACATCTTCCTACTATAGTCATTGACAATTAATAAAAAATAGGAAGATCCCCCCAAGGCCTATGTAGGCATCTTACTGCACAAGTTAACATGCACCAACTCTAGAGGAGCGTTTGCTCTATTCTTGCTTTCTTGTGGGAATGCCTTTCTCTGTTGCTTGCCCATCATGCAAGCTTCACATGGTTCTTTGATTTCCTGGACTGCAGGTAAGTGAGCAACCATACCTCGCTTCTGCGTCTCCTTCAACACTACAAATCCAATGTGGCTGAATATATCGTGCCAAAGTCTGCTTGTGCCCACTCCAGCAGTGGCTGTAAGAGCACTTAGCTCATAAAGGTTGTTCCTCCTTACTCCTGTGCCAATAAGATTGCCAGCACTCTCTAGAATTTTTGCTCCTGTCTTGTTGAACCTCACCTCATGGTCAAAGTCAATTATAGAAGCAACTGATAGCAAATTTCTCTTGATTTGTGGAACATACAACACATTAGATAGTTTCTTAACATCTCCATTTACAGAAACAAATGAAACCGTACCTATACCCTCAACAAGGCATTTTGTGTTATTACCAACCGTCACGGTGATGGGTTCCTCTAGAGGCTACATGGAACAATATAGACCCTTCTTGTAGGTCATGTGACGGGAGGCACCACTATCCAAGACCCATGAATCAATGGTTGAAGCTTCTTGAACTGAGGAACACTCTTCCTCAATGGACAAAAATAGATCCAACTCTGCTTCCGCTGTGTTAGCTGCCTCTTTCCCCTTATCTGTCTTCTTCAAGGTACCATTCTTTTCATCTGCTTTAATGACTTGGCAATCTGCAATCACATGGCCCTTCTTCTTGCAGTAGAAGCATTCTCCCTGAAACTTCTTAGAGAGGAAAAGAGAGGGGGAGAGAGAGAGGAAAAGAGAGAGAGAGGGAGAGTAAAAGAGTGAGAGGGGAAGAGAGAGAGAGACAGAGAGAGAGAGAGAGAGATGCATATTTTTGTATCAATCAGGCCAAGACATGACCTACTTTGGTTAGAATCGCCTTGCCTCATTAGGAAAAAAGGGAGCTTCTCTTGGGGCCTTTTAGGGTTTAGAAAAATAGGCTCCAACCAATCAGTAGAAGGCCAATGTAACATTGGAAAAATACCAAAAATCACATAAACAGATTAAAGAGGTCATATTCAAAATCTCTCTCTTTTATTAGGTCTGACATATGTGATCTTTAAAGATGGTTTTCTATGCAAAATTTGATGATTCTAAAAATGTTAGCATGTTTGGAGTGGGCCAAAACCCCCAAATCACTAGCCAATTGGCTAAATTGCATTTTATGGAAAATCTCCGGTTTCAGGCATTTTTGCCCTTTTTCGAACCTCTAGGCGTCGATTTTTGGTGTCTCTGAGTTGATTTCGGGGGTTTTGGCCTACTCTGGACACGTTGTTGATGTCAGAGTCATCAAATTATGCATAAAAAATAGAGGATCTTATATTCACATTCAATGTGAAGCCTAGGCACTAGATTGGCTTTTTTGCTATAAGTATCTCTATTTTATAGCATTTTCCATATTTTGGGTGTAACAAAAATAGGTAAATAGTGAGTTTCTTAGAGGGCCCCAAAATGAGTTCCCTTCTCTCCTAATGTGACTGATGCTTGTAACAGCATAGTAGAGATTGAAGCTAAGTGATAGCTCACATCTTCCCCTCCCTTCGATCTTCTTATATATATATTAGTTATATACATAGGTATTTGTAGAATTGGGTTTTATCCGGATGATGGGCTGCTTTTGCCAGTCGGTTCATCCCGATAACAACCCTTCCCAACCAGATGTGTGATTGGCAAAGCTAATCTAGATCACCTTGGTTATGTGATGCTAATATATGTTTCTTGTTCTAGCCTCCACCAATTGATAGGTTGACACTCAATAGTGACTCTATGAAATTTGCTCTATAATAATAGATTATGTAGTGAGCTGCTATAGTAGTGGATTATACAATGAGCTATGAATTGCTTGACATAATATTTTATTGCCTTAGAAATAAAAACGTATTTCATAGTTTATTATTCTAAGGATCTAAACTTCTATTAAAGTTATTTTGGAACATGACAATTAGTTTTGTTGCATGTCGCTTGTTAGTGGTTTAATTTACATTTACATTAGCATTGCATATTTACATGTGTAATTTGCATGTACTTTATTTTGAAGTAGTATGAGCACTTACAAAATGTTTTGTTGCATGCAATAGATCACTACACCCATCCTTGATGGCAACACAAGAGTAGCTCAAGACTGAGGTTGTGATGCTTGTCTATAAGTTAATGATCGAACCCTTTATAGTGGTATGTGCTGCAAAAAGAAAAGCTACTTTGCAAATCTATATGTGATGAAAGAAGCTATCGTTCACCTAATCCAAGTAATAATTTCTTGAAATTGCAGTTTTTGAAGAAATTTTACGTGTTACATGCATTCAAGAGCTCAGATTATCTTGTTTTTTTGCAATAGATTGAATACTCTTGATGAGGACAATCGCAATTCAAGCTATCCTAAATGTTAGCCAAAATTTCCCATCAACACGTATAGAACTAATTCGGCTATTGGAGAAGCTATTAAAAAGTGTGCAAATGGTAACTGCTTCTTACTAGTGTGCTTTCCAGTCGTTGCACATTTTATCACATAAATAGAGGGCCAACCATCTTTTAGTGCATTTAGCATCTCATTTTTCACATTCTCATATATCTCCATAAAATGCCACCTGCACAAATAAAGGAGGAAGAAGAGAGCAAAGGGAAAAGGAGGAAAAAGAAGAAACACACATTAGTATTGCTATCATGCTCAGTCAATGCTTCTTTCTCTTATTCTCTTCTCTTCATATTTTCTCCTTGTCTCCTTCTCCATCCTTTTCTTTCTCTTCTTATTCTCTTCTCTTCCTCTCTTCTCCTTATTTCTTCCTTCTTCCTTTTCTTTCTTTATCATTTCTTCTTCTACTTATTTCCTTCTTTCCTCTCTTTGTCTCTTTCTCTCCTCTCTTTCTCTCCTACTCTTCTTTCTCTCCTCTTTGCCTACTCTTATTCACTTCTTCCTTTTCTATCTTTCATTCATTCTTTCTCTCCCACTCTTCTTTCTCTTATTCTCTCCTCTCTTTTTCTTCTTTCTCTCCTCTCTCTCTCCCTCTTTGAACACTCTCTTTCCCTATTTATCTCCCACTCTTTATTTCTCTCCTTTCTCTTCTTTCTCTTCTTCCTCTCCTTCCCTCATTCTTTGTTTCTTTCTTTCTCTCTTTCTCTTCTACTCTTCTTTCTCTCCTCTCTTCGTACTCTTATTCTCTCCTCTCTTTCTCTCATACTCTTTGTTCTCTCCTCTATTCCTACTATTATTCCCTTCTTCCTTTTCTCTCTTTCACTCATTGTTTCTCTCAGTTCTCTCTCTCCTTCTCTTCTTTCTCTTATTCTCTCTTCTCTTTCTCTCCTACTCTTCTTTCTCTCCTCTCTTCGTACTCTTATTCTCTTCTTCCTTTTCTTACTATTCTTTCTCTTATTCCCTTCTTCCTTTTCTCTCTTTCTCTCCTACTCTTCTTTCTCTTATTCTCTCCTCTCTTTCTCTTCTTCTATCTTTCCTCTCTTTTCTCCCTCTTCGAAACATTGTCTTGCTCTCTTTCACTCTTTCTCTTTCTTATTTGTCCTAGAGGACCTCTACTGCTACCTCTTCTACACCCCTTGGGGGTAGATTGGGGACATCGGTAGCTTTTCCTACTCAATAGCCATCCCGTCTTGCCCATTTTCAGGGATCATCGCCTGGGCGTCACCATCGTAGATCCAAAAAGAGTAGCAAGGGTTGAGGCTGCTATGGTGGCATGAGAGATGTAGATGATTTTGCACACTCCCAATGCTCCACACCTCCCCTTGTTCATGAGACATAGTTCTAGTCTAGTCCCTTACCCTCCCCTCTCATAGGTGGAAGCACCACTTGCTCCCCGACTCCTCGACTCCACCCCTTGCTCTACCTCCACTACTCCCACTCCGAGCTTTGGCTCTCCTACTCCATCTACCGAGCATCCTTTAGCCTATGTTTTTTGCCCAAGGATCTGTCCGACCAAGTGAACATTGTTGGGGAAGTTGTAGAGGATAAGGATGGGAGGCAAGTCATAAGCTACATGAGGAGGCTAATGAGCACCAACTTCCCCAAGGATATATTCAAACCTCAGAATCTACAGGACAATAAAGCCAAGGATGCTGTCATAGATGCCCTAAAGAGAAAATTTCCCAACCCTAAAGGTAGGAGTTTGAGAGAAGTGCCATGCTTACGCACATGGGGGAGATCCTAAAGTCTCATAAATATGACTTAAGGAATGTTATTTAGTTATGTAAGCCCAAGCGAGGGTGGGACACCCTGAAAGATTGGAAGAAAGCAAAGAAGGAGTTCAAGGAGAATCTAGATGCATTCGCAACTCAGTGGAGGGGGCGGCAAGGAGATTCCTGGACACCGTAGGTCCTTTGCACTTCAAGAGGGTGGCAGACTAGGCAATGAGGCATGGGTGGTAAGTATATATTTATCTTCTATTGAATATCTAGTATATTCAATCATTCAAATGTTTTATCATTCATATCTAACTCCTGGAATCTGTGATTGATAAGCCTCTAAACAATGAAGAGTACAGAAGGGTGTTTAACATTGGATCCTACCCTTAGTTTAAGGAGAAGGAATCCGAATTGATTCGAGCAAGGTTGCGGTGCATCATGTGGGTATACCTTAATCCTCATCATTGGCATTTGAGTATCACTGTTGTCTTACATTCAAAGCTCGTATCTTTCCTAACTTGTTTCCTTCTATGTAGGCACATCGTTCGACCCATCCAAAGATCTAGACTTAGAGACTAGATCTGAGAAGAAGAAGCGGTTGGGCTTACAGAAGAGGAGGGCAAGAGATCAGGCCTACGTAGAGAGGCCAAGGGCGAGGAGGATAAGACGATGAGGAGGGTGAGGAGGGCGAGGAGGAGAAATAGTAGGATAGGACATTTGGTTGTTTTTTATTATGGTCACTTTTGCCATTTTGTAGTGCATTACTTTGAGAGTTTTGCCAATTTGGATTTCAGCACTTTTGCCATTTTGTGGTGTATTCCTTCGGTAGATTTGCCATTCTCAATGTTGGAATTACTTTTGCCATTTTGTAGAGCTTTTTTGTAACATTGTAACATGATTCTGTACACCTCTTTCGTAACATTTAATCACGATTCTAATGGAAAAAAACATTGTGGGGCAGGATGGGACTGAAACAAGCCCCATCAATTGAAACAAGCTATCACTTACCGATGCCCACATCGACATTTTCTTTATGACGTACGCATCAATGGGCATTCTAAAACTTCTTAATTGTTTAAAAAAACAAAATCTTTGTATTCAGCATCATCAGTATTGGCATTGGAAAGCGGCCTGTGTCTTGTAGTAGGAGAGGGAGGGAGGGGAGAGAAGTACAGAGAGGAGGGAGAGGCAGAGGGAGGGAATTTAGAGCAAGAGCTAGCGATCCAAGGGAAAGACAGTGCAGAGGGAATAGATGGAGGAGGATAGGAGAGACCTATTTGAGGAGAAGACAATTGCAAGGAAGGGATTTCTTTAATTATAAGAAATTTGTAAAAGTAGGGTTTATTGATATATAAAGATGGATGGTACTCTTCCTCCTCATTCTTCAACTACTCTTTGTGGAGAAGCTTATAACGTAAGGATTGATTCTAGAAAAAATCCAAAATTCTAAACACATGGCATACACCATATCTCAACTCTTATTTAATATGTCAGGCCCATTTCAAGTAAAATTGCCAAAGCACTACGTAAATTCTAAATTTTGATGAATATCTTACAATTTTGTACTTAAACAAGGTAAATACACAAATGAAATGGCAAAAATAGTGTAATATAGGATTTTGTACAAAAGGCCAGACTAGGACTTGGTTAAAGCACTAATATTTACCCTAAAATAAACTTGACCCAAGAAAAGCATCCACATCTCCCTTGAAACAACTCTAGAAAGATTTACTAGAGTCAATATTTTCATCGATACTAGTGTCGATATAGCTTCTAAAAAATCTATCGGGTCAATATTAGCATCAAAGTTACAATTGATATTAACGTCGATATTTCCATCATAAATATCATTTATTGATGAGAATATGGATACAAATATTGACTTTAATTTTGATCCTTTGGTTTTAATGTAAATATAGATGCTTTTGAGGCTTTAATGTTTTTTAAATGTAAACTTAATTTAAAAAAACATTAAAAAGAGTCAAATTCTTGTCCGTGCCAATCTAAAAGGAATGCAACTCCATACAGAATTTTTCTACAATCTAAGTTTGAACTTTAATTGTCTTGCATAGAAACTTTATTGTGAATGCATTTCATTGCAATCAGAGTGTGAACCTCAATTGTCTAGCTTAGCATCTCTATCTACTGTTGTGAATGTACTTGGAATAATTTCAGGCTCACATGAGCTATACTCTATTGACCTAAGGCTTGATGGCTAATTTTGAAAACATTGATGATGGTGAGATTATTCAACTTCTAGCTTATCAAAGTCCATGACTCATAGATCTTCAACGTATAGGGACAAAAAACATGATTAGGGATCTTCTGAGATGCTTTATCAAAAGTACTCATTATGTTTTCTTCAATTTTAATCCCAAGCATGCATGTAATGAAGATATCACTCATTAGCTAGAAGTACCCCCTCTAATTAATCCCTTGGTACTATCTAGGAGTAGATGAGCAATTTAGATGATATGTCCCATATGGATTCGGGGACAATTGAACTCTAACAACATATCCATGTTTGATGGGCCACAAATTCCCTTCAATATCTTCACAAATGGGGGAAAAGTAGTCACAAGGAAGTTGCTTGGAGATATTTTTAGCCACAACAGGTGCTTGCAATGATTTCCAAGGCTTTTGAAGATAAAGAACTTTTATATTATTTTCATAGGGTTTTGATAAGGAAATGAAAGAAGTAAGTGATGGGCATTCTTGCTTCTTTCTTAACATTAAATTTTATTTTTTAAAATAATTAATCGCCATTAGTAGTGATTGAATGATCATCATTTCTACCTTCTGCACATTATAACTTCCTCACGAAACTAAAAGAATAATATTACAATGCTTCTTCTTAATATATAAGAACTTTTGACCAAGGTAATTTCATTAGATTCGCAAGCTATCTTGGTTTGATTCATGGGATTGTTATTTGACCCCATGTTTTCAAACCATGGAGGGCCTAACAACTTCATTATATAGATTTCATGAATATTTTGTTAGATATCAATGCTCCACTCTCGTGTAACTACACGAGAGCTAGCTAACTCTACTTGTAAGCCCCCCATATGAGGAGAAGGCATTTGAGTAGCTCGGTTATCCAATAGGTCCTAGTTTGGACACCAGATGGGGGCCGTGTGTGGCTTGATGGCTGGACGGCTTCAGATAGAGTTGGCACACTGCCAACTAGGCTACACGCAAGTGCGAGAAGGCATCCCATGACTGACCGCACTGAGGGTAGATGGAGCATTTCCCAGGGCAGTAGCCCACTCTCGGGTTGCGGGGCCCGTTTGGAGCCCCAAATGATCCCGGATGCTCGGCCGAATGGAGTACATAGGTTAGTTGCTCTATTTTGCATCACGGTTCTATTGTGTGGTCGATCGCCTCGGGACCGATCCTCAGTCGGCTGTTTTGGGTGGACTGGGTCAGTCACCCAATTGGGCCTAACTGACTATGACTGGTGGCTATATAAGAGCAAGCTCATGAAGCCCATATCATTACTGGCTACAACAACCCTGATTCCTTAGCATCCAGCCTCCATCCTCTACTATTTCCATCACGCCATCGAAGCTTCTCTCATAGGAGCGCACAGCTAGGAGGCAGTGCCATCTATTGTATCAGTTTTAATCAAATTTTTGATTCTCTATACTATCTACTTTTCTCTTGCGTACGAGATCCTGTTATCTATTGAGCACAAACGTATTGTTTTCTTACATATTTTTATATAGAATTTGTTTCAAAGTTGCTTCTAATTGGTTGAAATATTTTCAACACTATGTGGGACTGAGTTCCTTGCCCTTGCACCTTAGCCTTTACTTAGTCTTGCTAGATGGTGGCCTTCTACCAAAGGTTGAATTCCTACACTTGCTTGTCATACATGCTCACTAAAATAAGAAGATACGTAAGGGGGATCACCTCGGTCATGATCATCACACTCTCATTTTATTTCATGATACTTATCATTTAGATGGAGTATAGCTTCACAAAATGAATATGTATGCTCTCTTGCACTAGAACCTAAAAGTACATTCTATGACCAACAATGAGAACAACATGAAATCCATGAAAGGAGATGCAAGGAAGATTTAGAGGGAAGGTTTATCATGCTTAAAGAATGAAAATCTATCAAAGGCCCCCCTAATTGAAATAAAAAATAAAAAACTCTATTGATTAATAGATGAAGATGATTGAGTGTAGGATGTACGGTTGTAATGTGCTATGTAACCTTGCTAACTCGGGGGGTTTAATATGTATAAACCCTCTATATCACGTGCATTCAAGGCCTATGTTTAAAATCCCTTATCTGTAAATTTTCCATTAATAAAATGTACCCCTTTTCTATACAAATTTGTAAAATTTTTCCAAAACTATTATATTTATTTATGTAAATTTTAGAAATAAAAAATATCCTTCTGTTGAACTCACGTGATAGGGTTACATATGATGAGTGATCCCCCCGAGCTTGCTAACCATCGTGCATCTTTGTATTCATTTTCTAATGCCATCCTCTCTTTAAGGCATCATCAAAACACCACTTCCTTGATCATCCAATGTTCCACTTATCTGTCCTCATCAGGATTTTCTTAGTGGCACAAATATCATGATCTTTATACTATGTAAACTTCCACATGGTGCCAAATGCAAGGGGTGGTCAAATATTTCTTACTAATTTAGAACTTGCTTGCCAATCAGAGATATGCCTTCTTTCATGGTGAATCCATACCTACACAACGCCAATCCTATGCTTCTCTCTCTCTCTCTCTCTCTGTCTCTCTCTCTCTCTACTAAATTCTTGTTCCTTAAATTAGCCCCTCCATTAATGAAGGAATCTCGTGCCAACCTTTGTTTACTTATTTTGTTGTCCTTTTCTTAAAATTTATCCTTCCCATTTTACACCCTTCTTCATCTCTTAATAGTGTTGCATAGAGACTTTCCTTTATGTCTTAACTATACCTCTTGCCAATCTTGTGATTCAAGCTTGGTTTTTCTTTTCAACAACTTAATTTTTTGACTTCTGACAGCGTGATTCCTTGCTATTGTAGTCAGATTTTCTCATGAAAAAAGAAAGCTCTAGTTTGTATTCATTTGGTGATTTCAAGAACTAGAATAGCTTATAATGATAAGCAAGAAAATAGTGGGGCGTTCTAATTTTCTACCCCTAGACAAGTGAATGAAGGAGCTCTTTGCTGATGTGAAGCTGCTTAATGTGCAAGCTTATCCATTTTCTCATCTAGAAACTCAAGTGGTGGAGTTCATGGTTAGATACAAATCTGCATGGTGACAAAATTAAAAGACCTAGTGGAAATGGCCATGGAATGACCCAAGATGAAGAAAATGGTTGAATTTTTTTAGGAGAAGAGTTATTCACAATGGAAACAAAAGAAAACACAAGCTTTGATTCACAACACAATATACTATTATGTAAGATGGTATATACTCATTTTCATCTCCCTCGTTGAGATCCAAATTTCCATGTAAACCCAGTGTCCAGGCATTAGGATGCCCTAGCATGAAATTTACTCAGACATTTACTTGACATACTTCATTTCCTTAAATCTTGGGTGTGTCATTCATAAATATATAAGCTTAGCACGTGGGTTCAATAGAAGGGGTTTTTTAAAATTATTTTGTTGCACATTTTTTTCATACAAAAGGGTTCCATTTAAAGGGGGTATTTGAAGATCATGGATAGAAAAAGGATGTGTTTTATTCATGGGAATACACACATAATGGAATTTTAAATTAGGGTTTGAATGGACATGATATAGAGGATTTATATATAGTAAACTCCTCGAGCTTGAATTATTAAGGACCTGTAAGTAATCGGCTCAATGGTTCACTATATGTAAACCCTCTGTATCACATGCATTCAAGGCCTAATTTAAAAGTCCTTTATCTGATAAACACACTCTTTTTCTATTAGAATTTGTGAACCCTTTAAATGGTACCCTTTGGTACATAAAAATGCAAAAAAAAAAAAGATTTCTAGAATCCCTTCTGTTGAACTAGCATGCTATATTTTCATATTTCTTGGTAAACCCATCCCCCCTGCCCCCGGGGCCCCTTGAGTAAGTTGGTGATTAAGCCACTAGGGGCTATTTTACATAGAAGTCCCAATTGGTATTATGTATGGTGGTATAGTGACATGTGTCTAGTGACCTCGGCGAGGTCACTCACAAATATGTAAGCATACCTTCAACTTTACTTGCAGAACCTTTAGCTTTTGTTTTATGCATCATCTTCTCCTTGCAATCCAACCACCATTGCTCCCCAAGATAGTCCTGACAACAAGCAGAAAGGAAATTCAACAAGCTATTGCAATACCTACTTTTCTAGTGCCATCGTACAGATTAGAGCTCATTCCTACTCAGTTCCAGTTAAGCATAAATGCCACAAAGTGGCACTTTTTATGGATGCCCAAAACATTCCCATGAGCCGCCCTAATTGTCATGGGGCCCCAATGTGGCAATCCACCGACTCATTGGGCTTTTGCCATTTTATCTTGCTGTAGCGAGTCCTATTACATGATTTTTTGTTGATGTGGGCTTGTTTGCGAGGGTTTTTGTCGGAGATGTGAGTTTGTGGGAACCATTGCTCACCACCGTCCAGAAATGCTCAAGAATGTTGCTCGAGCACTGTGGAGTGGCAAACGGGAACATCCGTTGAACGACGCATGGGCACTTGCCAAGATGGCGACCATCAAGGTGATGTGGTAGGGGTGTGTGAGGTGGCACAAGGCGTGTGAGTTGGCAATCAACGTGGGAGGAGCACTCGAAGTGCATGGAGGTAACGTGAATCGTGATGTGCATGATATAACGACGCGACCCTCCATCTCCTCCAACCCTTTGGCCTTCGACCTCTCTCATTTCTCTCCCTCTCCTTATCCGCTCATTGTTTTCAAGCAACTCAGAACGTCGATTCCCCTTGGCTTCCATCACTCAATCGCTCAACTTTCCATGCTAATCGATCGCTCGTCGTTTCAATAACCCAATCGCTCCTCAGTTTACCAACCTTGCACCCGTCAATCACATGTTTAAGCTCTAGTTTTCCTCCTGGTCCCAACCGCTCATCGTTTGGACGACGAGGATCAAATTTTGTAGGTTTTATCTTTCCTCAGTTTCCATTCCAACCATCCTGATCAGCGTGTAGATTTACAACCCATCTCTTTGCTTTCCACCCTCTTCTCTGTATGGACTTGACTGCTGAATTCAGGTTTTGCATCCCTGCCCTTACCACATTTGTCATTGACCATTTTCGCAAGGACACATGATAGATAGGCAATTCTGTATTGTATATGCACATTGCATCTCACTTGACCCACATTGAATTAGTTATATTGCCTGCTTATCTCCTTGACGCCAGCATAGCGTGAAATGCCGTGTCCCTTTCTTTCTCATTGGCCGATTTCGCTTGTCTTTCCACAGACATTGGGAGGACTCCAATTGCAATCTTTTTGTGGTCATTCTCCTTGGATGAGTACTCCGGACATTCCTAAGGTATTTGACATTCGGAACTTCTTTCCAGTCTGTGTCAATCTTTTCCCTCCCACTATGATTCATTGTATTTCCTGTATAGCAAGGAAGGCAATTGGTTAGACTAAAGATTTAACGGCATGCGCAACAGGCAATGCAAAATCCAGGGAAATCTTGCATTTTGCACATCTTAGATTTATAATGTGCATGATCGCATAATTACAACAGCAATTGTATTCTGGCAGATACATGCTGCAAGAAGTCAAGAGTTTCTAATGCTTTCGCGATGGATAAATGTTTGACACAGCTTTAGTGGAACACAAGACGTATATACAAGGAAACAATGTAGCGGAAATTTAGCTTCAGGCTGGAAATATGCTTGGCAATCCGATCTATCTCGCTAGCTGTAACATGCAGGAATGATCTGAAATTAAGTATGTTTTAAAAGGTAGAAAAGGTCAATGTGGTAACATCTGTAGAAGATGACCGCCATGTGCTTCGACCTCCGCCCAGAGAACATCCTCAAAAGACCTTTGGACTACGGACGAAACATTGACTACACGTATTTCGCTGGAACCAAAGGAGGTTTCTTTGACTTATTAAATCCAAGACAGGAATCGGTATATCATCTTACCAAGCTGTGCAGCTCCGCATCGTAATACAACGAAATCCAATATTAGAGATTCGAACCTAACATACACTTAAGGAAGGAGGTCTGTAAATGGTAATGAATTTAATGTCAACTGTGCCTTGATGTTGTATATGTATCTCAATCAGTCGAAGCCTTCTTCGAAACATGCATATACTGGATATGGATTTGAGAAGATCTGGCGTCCAGCAAAGGCCAAAATCCCCGGTTCCGGAGCTTCAAATCTGGGGAGTGACATGATGAATAAGCAACCGGAGCAGGTGCATCATGTGACTTGCAAACGTTCATATTGCCTGTTGTATCATATTGAGTGTGAATTGAACGCGATGATGTAAGGTTTGTGCATCCATGTAATGAATTGTTTATTGCTGTCCACACGAGCAGTGGAGGCCATCTGTGAGATACATTGATCCAGGCACAGGAGCCTGGATCTATTACCAGCCATGGAAGCCGAGTCGAAAATGTAATATCCCGAGCGCCTCGAAGGCTGACAACGAAACAAGACCGACAAGGAAAAAGTTGATCACGCTTGAACGTTCGCTGAGCGGTTCGGAGTGGCCTAGGAGTAAAGGTCGAGGAACGACTGTTCCCAGACCGCAATGGGATCCTCCTTTTCGAGCAGACAGCACGGATGATTGCCAGGTATAATGAGTCAACGAAAATTGACATAGCAATTATCGCATATGCTGATCTTCGGGTTTATGTCGTTAAGCATCGAAACTGGTTCTATCAGGGTTTTGAATGCTCAGAATATTGATCGTAGAAACTTACGTTAGGATTTTGGAGAAATTTCGTGTTACATGAGCGTGCTTCGATTACAGGCGAAGGGCAGTAGAGGTGGCGATGTGGGTTGCAAACGAACAACTTGTAACTGCAAACTGTAACTGCTGACCAGAACAAGGATGATGATTCTTACACCAGACGGCATTTCTCTTGGATGTGGTGATGCAGCCTTACAGATACGTGAGGAAACACCCCGAAAAGATGCATCGGGACGATCGAGAATCTCTGGGAGTGAAGAAGAGCTTCGATCCCAGCTGCTCCCCACCGCAGGCAATAGGAAAAAGGCGTCTGCCAACCTACAGAAACGAGCAGTCATCGTATGGAGTAGGGACTGCGTTGAACTGTGCAAGCTACAACCCGTCTGTGCTCCTGTGATGCTCCACACATATAAGATCCGTTGAAACCGGATCATATTTTCTGTCGCGGTCGAAGGGCAGCATGTCGCTGCAGCCGCCTGCATGCCTAAGCTCCGGCCAACATTCCAACCTTGTGAAGCAAAAAATTTGCCGGATCAAGAATTTCTTTGGTTGTGATAGATCATTTGTGGTTTCAACCAGAGTGATTACTTGCCTTCAGTCCGACATGCATTGCAGATAAACTACACTCTTCCAAGAAGAGTTTGATCCGCTGGAGGTGAGAGACCACGTTTGCTTATGATCATATAATGGATTCTTGGCTGTAATCCAATATGGCGAAGATTTTGGCCTGTATTGTAAGGGCCAACTGCCAGATCAAGGCCTGGTCATGTTGATAGACCCAAACCTTAATTTGTTTTTTGTTAGATCCAAGGCTTTGTTTGTTTGTATTTGTTTGTGGTAGAGTTGATTCCTGGCTTCAATCCACCATGCAGAAAAAGCTGCCCAGAGTAAAAGATGACATTCAGGTGAGGGACTTTGTTTGCTTGTAATATAGAGGCTTCCAACATGGAGAGAAATTCATTCCTGCCCACATGAAAGGTGATAAGAGGTGAGAGAGGCTTTTCCCATTTCTTTTTATTTCCTTCAAGCTTGATGTACAAGCACAGATTTAGAGTCTCGTGACCTGTCATTGTACCTTGCAATGTGCAATATACATCTAAGCCTTCAATTTTTCTTTCTTTCACCATACCTCGTCATATCTTTTAGCAGTGCGTACAGTCAATGTGTGCACATGCGCGCATGTTACATGTGTGTGCGTGTGCGCACACACTTGCACAAGTTCATGCTTAAGTTGTAATGTGTCTACCATGAACTTATGCTATGGGTTGTAAAGTGTAGAAAAATTATGTTGCATTGCCATTAAGAGTTTTGTTTAGACCCCTCAGGTATACATTGCAAGGCTTTAACATACTAGTTTCTCCCTTTCTTTCTTCCAATTATTTGTTATCACATGCACATGAAGCATTTTCTTACCGATATCCTACATTGACAGATTTAAAAATAGAAGTTAAAACATGTTCTCTTTCTATCCTTCTCAAGGATTTTATGTTGTATGATTTAGAATGACTATGCTGCATAGAGCAAATATTTCCTAGAGTACTAATGCTAACACAGGTTAATGCCTTTTAACATAGATTTCATTCTCCAAAACCCAAAAAAAACCTTGATAATAGCTTTTTAGCATAATTTAATCAACATTAGAATCTCCAAATAACAAAAATCTTTCTTAAGAGAGAGGAAATGTTCAAAGGCTCTTTTAGCAAATACAACATGCATTTATAAAATGAGTGGAGGACATTGCAATAGGTTTCAAGAAACTAATTTACCAAATATATATTTCCTTTAGAACCCAAAGTGACTATTATGAATTTTTAGTTATGCCTTGTGGACTAACAAATATATAACTAATGCTCCAACTAGGGTGATGAATTGGATATTTCTTAAACAACAAGACTATGTGGTTGTATCCTTTGATGATATTCTCACTACTACACACGGATCCTATTGCGACGTTTACATACCGACGTTTAGTGCCCGCTTAGCGTTAATCGTCGGTATGAAAAGCGGGTTTCCTAAATCGTCGCTATATAGCGACTGTTATTAAAAGTCGCTATATAGTGACACTGATATACAAATTTATAGCGACATTTTTACAGAGAGGTTTTTTTTTTTTAATAGGCCTTAAAAGTTAGTTTTTTCCAATGATAAATTTTTTTAAATTTTCATACATGTTTGAGCTCATAGAGAATAAAAAAATGAGAGCATGTACATCAAGCCTTTGAAGCTCATATATTCATGTCCAAGTTTGAGATGAGAAAAATCAAATAAGAGCATTTACATCAACTGTTTCATCTTGAGCCAAGTCTAAGGCACCAAGCAAGTCTATCTCCAACTCTATACCAAGTTGATCTCCTATATCATCATCGTACTCTAGCATCGTATGTTCACCTAAAAGTATTTGATCATCTTCTTCAATAAAGCTTAAGTGTGGTGATTGATCTTGATGATTGTTGTCTTCTTCGTCAATATCGTGATCTCCATCCTCCTCCCGTGCGATGTCATTATGCGCATCTTCCTCTTGGCTCATATGGTGATCTGCATCTTCTTCGCTAGATTCATCAACTGGATCCGGCATTGGTAGTGGCATCTCCATATCCACATCTCGATCTTCAAAAATTTGCTTACTTCGTGGTGCAACTTGGATCACGTACCACCATCTTGGATCAGAACGATCCGGATGAAAAACCACCTATATTGAAGATGGGTGCCAAATGTTGTCAATTATATATATATGAAATTATGCTCAAGTACATGTATCAATGGACTTTAAAAACGAAAGCTTCGACTAATTAAATCGTCTGAAATCAATTTCATAGATGTCGCGTATGGTTCCACAATAATCCAACTGTGAGGAGAGAAGATAGGTATCTGAAGCACTTGCTCGGCTATCTTGTGTGAAGTTAGCCATGACTCCACAATCATACGTGACTCTCTTTGAATCGATGCGTTCCACACGAAAATGTCGTCCATATGACCATAATGCACTGTACTTTTTGTACTGTAAAAGAGCATCATTAAAACAATGAAGATGCATCTATTTTATAGCATATATTGCCACAAATAATTACTTAATTACGTCAAGAGGTAAGAAACTTACATGCACCATACATCCAGATGATAACTCTCGTTCGCGCTCGTTTATCGTCTCTCCATCACGTTCGGCTTTACGTAGAGCCAGTTGTAGCCAATCAAGTGACATGTGAGTAGGAAGAAGAGCCAGATCTCGTGGATATGGTTGTGATCGCCTGTACATTACTCTGAATCTCGTCCTTGCATTTATTCTTTCTGCTTTTGCCACTTCATATCTCTCAATCCACTTCTGCATCTCAGGGCTATTGAGGATACAAAACTTATTGAATTTCTCCATTTGCTCTTCGCTCATCTTTCTTTCAATCCCTTTTCCTTGGGGAACCTCGCCAATGATGCGATCATCATCCTTGTTGTGCCAAGCTTGCGGCATATCAGGATCCGTGGATGCAAGAAACTCTGTGATATATACTAATGACTCTTGCACAAGCCATCCCTCTGCCATGCTTGCTTCCGGTCTTGCTCTTTGTCTTACAAACCCCTTTAAAGTTTTCATAAACCGCTCGAGAAAAAACATCCATCGACTTTGAACGGTACCTGCTATAGTGACCTCATCAACCGCTCGAGAAAAAACATCCATCGACTATGAACGGTACCTGCTATAGCGACCTCATCAACTATGTGCACAAGCAAGTGGACTTGAGTTGTCATAATGCTCGAGGGAAAGTGCTTCTCAAGCAAGCATACGGCTTCGATGGATTCCACCCTAGCCTTCTCGATGCTCGATATAGAGGTCTCTTTTTGAGATATCCACCTATTTCACACGTCCATGCATATGTAAGATATTTGAGATATCCACCTATTTCACATGTCCATGAAGAAAATACATAATGCGATTTGATAGTAAGCATACCTCACAATACCACAGATCTTGAATATAGCATTTCTAACATCTTCTTGTAAGCACCCTTTTATTGTAATTGGGAGGATGAACTATCAAAGCAACAATGAAGTCATGTCAACAATATAACATAATAATAATTACGCTAACGCATCACGATTATCGGTACACTAATTCTACTTAGAATACGTGTAAGACCTTGTGCCAATCATGGGACTTGAGGCCACTAAGCTTATTGTCCTTTGAAAATGCTCCTTTCAAGCAACGCATGTACCCTGTCGGCGGTGTTTGAAAAGAGGCAATGTCTGCCTTGACCGCTGCCTCCTCCCTCATAGAGAGGATCCACGTTGCTTTCGGGAGGACAACTTTTCCCGAAGCATGCACTTGGGGCCACAAACGAGACATCCTACTCATAGCATGCAAGTCTCGCACTCCTCTTGAGTCCTTGGAACCAACCAAGTGTGCCCAAATAGTAGCCCCCACATTCTTGAAGATATGCATGGGATCCAAGAGATGATTGATTTGTAACTGACCCCAATAAGGAAGATCATGAAAGATCGATAGCCTCTTCATACCAGGAGGAGGTTCCTCTCCATTCGCCCTCCAAGCTTGAATCCAATCACTTGCCTTCAAATATGATGGTGGTGGATCAAGCTGACCTCCACGTGCGAGATGGTCGAGCGGAAGGTATCGAGCATGACCTTCATAAACATTTTTTCTCATATGTTTGGAGTAGCGTGCAAGTGATTTCAGAGCCGGTCCACAAACAGGACAAGCATGGTACCCACTTGTAACAAGTCCTGCACGCGTGCATGAATGTGTTAGTACAAGTCATGCGTGCAAAAGAGAGTAAAAAAAGCATAATCCCTCATTGTACATGTAAAGACACAACCACGTACCTGCGCACTCTCCATATCCTGGGTAGTCATGCATGGTCCACATCAAGATACCCCTGACCAAAATATCATTGGTATGTCTAGGAGCTCTGGAAATATCAAAGACCTGCACTCCTCTCCATAATATCTGTAACTCCTCTATCAAAGGTGCCATGTACACGTCCATGTTTTTTGCCTTGTACTTTCCTGGCACAAGTAGTGCAAGCATGAGGTGTCCCTTTTTTATTGTTAGCCATGGTGGGATATTGTAATTCACCACGACTATAGGCCATGTCGACCAAGATGTCGAGCGTAACCCGAAAGGATTCACGCCGTCCATGGCTAGCCCAAGATGTAAGTTGCGTGGCTCCCTCGCAAAGTTCGGCCACTGATTATCTATGTGCTTCCAAGTTACACAATCTGTGGGAATCCTCAATGTGTGATCAGTGGACCGATGAGATGCATGCCATGTCATCAACTCCGCTATGGATTTGCATCGGAACATGTGTTGTATTCTTGCAATGATGGGAAAGTGTCTCAAGACCTTTACCGGTATCCGCTCACCCTGCAAGTCATCTCTATATCGTTATTCCCCACACTTTGGACAACTAGCCAAATCTCCATGCTCACGACGAAAGAGAATACAATCATTACGGCAAGCATGGATGGTATCATAATCCATACCCACCATTGTTAGCATCTTTTTCGCTTCATCTCTTGATGCGGGCATGGTATTTGGTGTAGGCAACATCTTCTGGAGCAACCTATGACAAAGACACTATCCAAATGATGATTCTCAAAACAAACAATATCCAAATAATGAGTCAAATTAATGCAAGGGCTAACCTCATTAAGGCCGAGACACTTGTATCCGACCACCCATATTGTACTTGTAGATTCAAGATTGAGAGACAAGCACGTAGTTTAGACATCCTAGCACCCTCGAACAATTGTGTTGATTGCAACTCTCGCATTTTGACCTCAGACTCTGACATCACGTGTACGTGGAATGTAGTGCCCCTAAAAATGGAATCCATCATGTCAACCATACCCTCGTCATCATCCGGGAGACTATAGTCTTGCTGAAAGTGAGAAGGTATATGTGTACCCTCATCACCCTCCTCATCCTGTTTTAAGATTTCATGTAAATATAAGATCTTCTATTTCCTGGTATACAATAAGATTGTGAACTTAAATAGCTTTGACTTACTGATGGTCCATCAACATGTGCAACACCAATGGGGGGTACTGGTTCCGGCTCCTCCCCATACATCCGCAAGTGGCACATGATAATACGACGTTGATGTCATCCTTCTCACTTGCAATGAGTGCAATGATAGTATAACCTCTCCGTAAGCCACTTCGTGCTCCCTGGCGTTGGCGCATCATCGGACGAGCTTCCACTCGTCCCTTCCATCTACACTTATAAAATCACAACATAAGCATGAAGAAGAGATATTAACAGTTATAAAATAGCATGTTTGAGCTTCTTTTGATGCCACATCAAAAAAGCCTGACTGTAAGCGTCACTATATAGCGACCTTTTGCTCTATTCCGTCGCTATATAGCGATGTTTTTAATTTAAAACATCGCTATATAGCGACGAATAAGCGTCGCTATATAGCGACGCTGTGGGTTAAAACCCGAAACTCTAATCGCACGGCGTTTTCTTCATCCTATTCCCTAATCTCTCAAGTAAGCAAGCCAATATCTCCTCCCACCTATTTTCGATGACCTCCCATCTATTTCAAGCAACCTCCCACTCTATTTTCCACTCCTCACCCTTCTCCTACCTCTTGTACTCCCTCTCTATCCTTTTCCCTCTTTGGTTTCTTGAAAGGAAGTTCTTCAAGAGGTGAGTTTGTTTCAACAATGTAGGTTGTTTGTTTGTTAGCTTTATTTTTGTGAGTGTTTCTTCTTGTATTGCTAAACCTGTAGACTAGTTTTCATGCTTGTTTTGAAAGGATTGAAACAAAAAACGAGATTTCAAGAAAGAAAGAAAACTCACCTCTTTTTTCTGTATTTCTCTTCCTTCTCTTTCTCCTTGTCTCCTCAATCTCCTCCTTTCCTTGTCTCCTCAATCTCCTCCCTTCAAGAAGTTGCTTTTGTAAGATTCTCCTCCTTCCACTAACATCTTATTTGAAAAAATGTGTTGTTTTCTCTCTTTTGTAGGGCCAGTCCACTACACCGAGCGGGACATACTATTTTAGGTAAGTGCTTCCTCTTTTTTCCATTTATTATTTTTGTTATTTGCATTGGCCTGCAGCTAGTGCCTTAAGCGCTAGCTGCAGTGATGGGCGTAGGAACCCTCTCTTCCCCTCAAACTCTTTCCTTCTTCCCCCTTCTCTTATTCTCTTTTTTCCCCCTTCTCTTTTTTCCCTCTTCTCTTATTCTCTCTTTCCCCCTTTTCTAATTCCCCCTTCTCTCTTTCCTTTCCCTCTTATTCTCTATTTCCGCATAGCATGAGAGCATGAGCTTCTCTCTTTCCTCTTATGCTTCTCTCTTTCCCTTCTCTATTTCCCCCTTCTCTCATTCTCTATTTCTGCATAAGCTTATGCTTATGCATGAGCTTATGCAGAAATAGAGAATGAGAGAAGCATAAGCTCATGCTTATGCTTCTCTCATTCTCTATTTCCGCATAAGCTCATTCTCTATTTCCACATAAGCTTATGCTTATGCTTCTCTCATTCCCCCTTCTCTCTTTCCCCCTTCTCTATTTTCCCCTTCTCTCATTCGCATAAGCTCATGCTCATGCATGAGCATAAGCTCATGCTTATGCTCATGCATGAGCATGAGCTTATGCTTAAGTTTCCCCCTTCTCTATTTCTCTATTTCCGCATAAGCTTATGCTTATGCATGAGCTTATGTGGAAATAGAGAATGAGAGAAGCATAAGCTCATGCTTATGCTTCTCTCATTCTCTATTTCCGCATAAGCTCATGCTTCTCTCTTTCCCCCTTCTCTATTTCCCCCTTCTCTCATTCTCTATTTCCGCATAAGCTCATTCTCTATTTCTGCATAAGCGCATATGCTTCTCTCTTTCCCCCTTCTCTATTTCCCCCTTCTCTATTTCCGCATAAGCTCATGCTTATGCTTCTCTCTTTCCCCCTTCTCTATGTCCCCCTTCTCTCGTTTGCATAAGCTCATGCTCAAGCATGAGCATAAGCTCATGCTTATGCTCATGCATGAGCATGAGCTTATGCTTAAGTTTCCTCCTTCTCTATTTCTCTATTTCTACATAAGCTTATGCTTATGCATGAGCTTATGCGGAAATAAAGAATGAGAGAAGCATAAGCTCATGCTTATGCTTCTCTCATTCTCTATTTCCGCATAAGCTCATTCTCTATTTTCGCATAAGCTCATGCTTATGCTTCTCTCATTCCCCTTCTCTATTTCCGCATAAGCTCATGCTTATGCTTCTCTCTTTCCCCCTTCTCTATTTCCCCCTTCTCTCATTCTCTATTTCCGCATAAGCTTATGCTTATGCTTCTCTCATTCCTCCTCATCTCTTTCCCCCTTCTCTATTTCCCCCTTCTCTCATTCGCATAAGCTCATGCATGAGCATGAGCTTATGCTTAAGTTTCCCCCTTCTCTATTTCTCTAATTCCGCATAAGCTTATGCTTATGCATGAGCTTATGTGGAAATAGAGAATGAGACAAGCATAAGCTCATGCTTATGCTTCTCTCATTCTCTATTTCTGCATAAGCTCATTCTCTATTTCCACATAAGCTCATGCTTATGCTTCTCTCATTCCCCCTTCTCTATTTCCGCATAAGCTCATGCTTATGCTTCTCTCTTTCCCCCTTCTCTATTTCCCCCTTCTCTCATTCTCTATTTCCGCATAAGCTTATGCTTATGCTTCTCTCATTCCCCCTCATCTCTTTCCCCCTTCTTTATTTTACCCTTCTCTCATTTGCATAAGCTCATGCTCATGCATGAGCATAAGCATGAGCTTATGCTTATGCCTAAGCTCATTCTCTATTTCCGCATAAGCTTATGCTTATGCTTCTCTCATTCCCCCTTCTCTATTTCCCCCTTCTCTATTTCTGCATAAGCTCATGCTTATGCTTCTCTCATTCCCCCTTATCTCTTTCCCCCTCATGCTTCTCTCATTCTTATGCTTATGCTTCTCTTTCCCCCTTCTCTATTTCCTCCTTCTCTCATTCTCTATTTCCGCATAAGCATAAGCATGAGCTTATTCTCTCTAACTCTTATTCTCTATTTCCCTCTTCTTCCTCTTCTCTTTCCTTTCCCTCTTCTTTCCCTCTTTCCTTTCCCTCTTCTTTCCTTTCCCTATGCCTATGCCTATGCCTATGCTTATGTTTGTTTTTTTGTTTTTTGTTTTCGTGTTTGTGTCTATGTTAGACATGGGATCACGTCGCTCATCCGATGAGTACGGACAGCCTCGCAGGAGAAGAGCTCATGATCTTTATGCTCCAGAGGACTTTCATTCCTCTCAGGCGACTACCCCGAGGACTACCCCTGGTCCGACTCCTCTCGGACCTAGCACTACGACTGTTGGAAGGAGGCAAACCTTTGCATGGGCAATAGTAGATGGTTAGATAAGGTAGCTGACAATTGGCACGACGCATGGATAAAGGGAGATATCTTCTACGAGATTCTTGCCTCTAATTTCGTCGTCACTATGGAAACCCGAAATCAATGGAGCTGATTTCGCTCGGCTGCATTTACAAGCCATGATTATATCACCGCTCATAGCTAAGGGAAGGTGTAGAGAAGTTTCTTCGTTGTTGCTAAATACATTGCAAGCTTTCCTTGAGATGATGTAGTTTGTGAGATCCTCCAACAAGCCCCGTAGGGATGAGGAGGATCCTTGATGGCAGTTTCAGAGTGTTCTATCTACATGCAGTAATACAGTTTACGTTTCACTTTTAGTCTCGTCTTATTCCTCTATCATTTTATGTGGTAGTGTGAACTAGAATTCTACAATTGGTATCAGAGCAGGTCATCTTAATAGCGTGAGGATTCCTTGTTTGCATGTTAGGTCTGTAGAACGAGAGTTTTGCGAGTGATGGAGACCAAGTCAGAAGCTGTGAAGCTGGTGACTTTTACTGGCAGCAACTTCCCTGCATGGCAACTGTCAGTGCGACTTTACCTCATGGAAAAAGGGTTATGGCCAATTGTCTCAGGAGCTTGTGCGAAGGATTCACATGATTCTACCGAGTGGGAAATCCGAAATGAAAAAGCTCTCGGTATTGTTGGTAGAGCCTTGGGCACAAGGTACAACCAGCATCTCGACTTAACCATCAGTGCTGCAGAAAATTGGTTGTCAATTGAAGCTTTGTTCGGTGCCCGTCTCAAGAACTCGAAGGTGATGTTAAAGAAAGCATTCTTTAGTCTAAAAATGGATGAAACTGTTTCTTTGGGAGAGCATCTGAATAAGATGCGATCGATCCTCAATCAACTTCTTGATCTTAAAGTGAAGGTTGACGATGACGACATTAAAGCGGTCCTCCTAACAAGTCTTCCACCAGCGTATGATGGAATTATAAAAATTTTACGTGTGAGCGCAGACGTATCTTTGCCAGAATTAATCGCGACTCTCCTGGATGATGAGCGGCGACAAAAATTGGATAGAAATTTTGAAATGGATCGAGCCTATATGTCAAAGGTATTTCCTCAGAAGGGGAAGGCGGCAAAGAAGGATCTGTCATGTGGATATTGTGGGAAGCCTGGACATCGAGAAGAATTTTGTTTCAAGAAAAGAGAGGATACTGAGAAAAGGAACAAGGAAACCGGAAAGAGTCAGGGATCAGCTCATACTATCGTAAAAGATGATGCTACACTTTGCATGGCTACGCTGAGCTCCGATGATGACGAGTGGGCTTTTTAACTAGTTGATAGATTTACAACAGAAGCATGAATCTTCTCTGTGAGCATTTCTTTCATATTTGGTCATGAACTGATGGCAGTTTTCTTCTCTTGTTTTGGTGAAGAAAATATCACGACTTGATTTTCAAATTGCATTGAGAACTCTTGTTTTTGTGTTCTCAGAATTTATTGAAAATCATTTTGTGTCATCAATCATACCTTTGCCCTGCTTTGATTTGAGGGGGGTGTTGGAAGGAGGCAAACCTTTGCATGGGCAATAGTAGATGGTTAGATAAGGTAGCTGACAATTGGCACGACGCATGGATAAAGGGAGATATCTTCTACGAGATTCTTGCCTCTAATTTCGTCGTCATTATGGAAACCCGAAATCAATGGAGCTGATTTCGCTCGGCTGCATTTACAAGCCATGCTTATATCACCGCTCATAGCTAAGGGAAGGTGTAGAGAAGTTTCTTCGTTGTTGCTAAATACATTGTAAGCTTTCCTTAAGATGATGTAGTTTGTGAGATCCTCCAACAGGCCCCGTAGGGATGAGGAGGATCCTTGATGGCAGTTTCAGAGTTTTCTATCTACATGCAGTAATACAGTTTACGTTTCACTTTTAGTCTCGTCTTATTCCTCTGTCATTTTATGTGGTAGTGTGAACTAGAATCCTACAACGACTACCCCTAGTCCGACTCCTCTTCCACGTAGCACTGCGACTACCCCTCGGGGAACTCCTTTGCTAGCCGCGCATGGCTTTGTCAGGAGTCCCGATGAGTTTGTAGCGTAGATGAGCGATGAGGAGGCAGTGAGATTCTTCTCTCTGCTATCTCAGAGGACCTCAGCAATTCCCTCCCCTACACCGACGGGTGGACGTACTGCCCAGCCGTCCCCTCGTGCCCCTTCGACTACGGGATTATCACCTACGCATGCCTCTCGCAAGGGAAGGAAGAGTAGGATGGGCGGCTCATGTTGTGCTGACTCGAGAGATGTAGACGAGTCAGCACACTCACACTCCTTTAGGTCTCCACTTGGTCTGGAGACACAGTATCAGTCAGATCCCTTTCCCTCTCCTACTCCCACTGCTACTCCTTGCTCCGGAAGCACTCGCACAGCTTCCACTCCTTCTGACTCTGCTCAGTCCTCCTTACTCATCAGGGGATCTCTCCTATCAAATCACATCTGCCGGAGAGATAATAGAAGATAAAAAGGGCAAAGCAGTGATGGCCGCCATGAGGAGGTTGATGAGTCATCACTTCAAGAGCGGCATAAATACCGATTGGCGGTATCAAGATGCCCAAAAGAAGCAAGCGGTCATCGATGAGTTAAAACAAAGATACCCTAATCCGCCAAATGTGGAGTTTAATGATGATTATATGCGAGAGCGCATGGGTTTGGTCTTGAAGCATCGTAGATCAACCTTTCGTACTTCCATCACAAAGGGGTTGGCTAAATCCAGCTGGGCAGACAAAGCTGATTGGAAGTACTTTAAGAAGCAACATAGGGACCATCCCAAAATGTTCGAGGGTCAGAGGAGGGCTGCGAAGAGACGGCTAGACGTCGTAGGTACTTTGCACTTTGGTGCAGGCGGACAGTATGCATTCGAGGCAACCGTGGTAAGTCTACTTCTTCTCATTTAATGTATTGTTCTATTTGTTTTACTACATATTACATGCACTCTAGCTAACTCTAACTCTCATAAATTGGATCCACAGCAAGCTATGATGGGTCGTCTTCCTACAGATGCAGAGACGCGACGTGCATTTCAGATAGGAACAAAGCTATGGTTCATTGAGCAAGAGGCAATGGGAGCGATGGTCGATTGGGCTAAGGTGGCTGCTCGCACGGTATAAGTTTACTCCTACTTGTAATCTCACTTTTTAATTTAAGTTCCAATCTAATTTTCGATTTATATGGTTCACTCTTAGGGTCAAAGCTCAAGCGTCCCATCATCGGAGGCGAGCGATCAACAGGGCCAAGGATCAGACGCAGGTGGCAAGGACGAGGGAGAAGACGCAGGTGTCGAGGACCAAGGAACAGGCCAACAAGACGAGGATGATTCGGATTCAGATGAGTAGTAGTGATAGTAGCATTTTGTATATCCGCTCGTTTGAGCAATTTTGTATCGCCCTTTTGAAAGGGTAATTTTGTTACAAACAATGTTGTATATGTCCGACATGTATATGCTTTTGTTGCTCATCATTTTACAAGAACGATTTTGTATCACCCTTTTCGCAAGGGAAATTTTGTTATAAAAAAACTTTGTTTTGTAATTACAAAAAAAAAAAAGGATTAGTGGGGCTAAACAGGGCCAAAAGGAAGCCCTGTTTAGCCCCACTAACCCTTTTTTTTAACTTCTGTTAATCGTCGCTATATAGCGACGTTTACCAGTGTCGCTATATAGCGACGATTAACAGTGTCGTTATATAGCGACGTTTTAAGTGTCGCTATATAGCGACGTTTGCCAGTGTCACTATATAGCGACGCTTTATAGCGACGGTCCTTTTTCGACACTTTTAGCGACACTTATAGCGACGTTTGCACCCGTGAAAAAAAAATTTTAATGTAAAAAGAGTCGGTATTTTCGTCGAAAAATGGCCTATGCCTTGTAGTGTCTGGTATTTAGCATATACATTGAAGAACATAAGAAACATTTGGAGTTAAGTTTTACACCTTTGAAGGAAACGAGTCATATCTTAATCACAAAAGAGTAGTTTTTTTCAAAACTAGATAGAAAAAGTTCCTTCTTGCTTTGCTAAAACTTTGTGGAGTCAATAGTTACAAAGCCACTTGCATGGCGTTTTGATTGTTGCATTAGGGCCTCTTTCCACCATGTCCTTAAACCACTTGACATCCAAAACATACACAAAGAAGCGGCGAAAGTCAAGCTTAATAATATCTTGGATTATGCCACAATAATCATCCATGGATCCATTGACTCCCTCAAAGCTAGCTATGACACCGCAATCTTGTGTGTTTCTCTTATCATCAATCCGTTGTGTCCGGTAATGCTTGCCCTCACACCATAGAACATTGAATATAGTACACTACACCAAGAAAAAATAAACTGAATATGCAATCTAGATTGTTGAAAGCTCCTAACTTATGCAAAACATTCTATATACTGACCTTTTGCATGCATCGTCTAGTATACTCCCACTCCTCCATTGTGATAAGCATCCCCTTGTCTCTCTCTCCTCTCTCCGTTCCATCAAGTAGCCAATCAACATGAATAATATCCTTTGGAAGTGCTCTTAGATGCTCAGGGTATGGCACATGAGATCCATGGTGTGTACTTCTCTTCTTGCCTTTGCATCCTTATATCTTGTCACCCATCTTTTCATCACGTCACTATTAAGCATGCAATAGAGGTTTAGATTATTAAGCAACTCCTTGTCCATTACTTTGCTCTGTCCTTTCCCTTGAGGCACAATAGAGGTCATCCTTATGTCTTCTTCATCCTTGGGGGATTCACCTCCCAAAATTTTAGTGTACCATGTGCATTCAAAAGGAGGTGTATTTTAGTTTCACTTTTGGGAAAAATTTAATAGGTTTACAACAAAAAGAGGGGGTTTTTAATTCAAATTTAGTAAAAAATCCATTAGTCCATAAGTAGAGGGGTGATTTTATTGGGGACAAAATTTTAGTCCATGGGTTTTTTTAATACCCCTTGAACACACGTGATGTGTAGAAAAAAACCACCTCCACTGACATAACTCAAGCATGGTGGGATCTATTTCCTTTGAGCTCACATACCTAGAAAGAGAAAAGTGGGATGCATCAATTTTACGAGCAAAAACCTATGAGCAGGTTTTTCTGAGCGTGTTTTTCAAGAGATTTAAAAAATTGTATTTCTTTAGGAAACATGGATTTTACACTTCTATTTTGACTAGAACTAGATCCCTTTATCATAAAAATATACAGACTAGTCGCTCATTCATTTTTATACAACATAAATTTTCTTATTTATAGACATCCCTTTGTACCCCTATTATTACCTTAAAAAAGTGTTGAAAAATAATTCCTTTAAAAAACATCCCTCATAATCACTCTCAATGTAATAATACTATATATATATATAATTACTTATTAACACATTGATATCATATGGCAATATGTTTCTAGTGTTTTTATAGCATAAATAACAAGATATTTATGGACATGTTTCTAAAGAAGTTTAAATTACTATAAATAAGTAATAACTTGGACTTATATATCACTCTCATAAAATATATGTAATATTTAATACTATATGTGCAAGATTTTACAAAATATAATCCCATATATGTGTTGAAATGGGGTGTTCCGATCAATTTGAGTGGTTGAATGACTATATTTGGACATTGGATGTGAAAGTTATGTCACTTTTAAAAGTGCTATCCAAGGTAGTTTCACCAACGAAACTATCTTGGAAGATCTACTTCAAAGGGATTTCGCTGGCGAAACTACCTGGATAGCTTGCTTTAATGAGTTTTCTTTGAAGAAACCCTTTCATGAAGATAGGTTGAGAGAGGTTTTTCAATGTCACCCTCTATTAAGTAAAAGTTGTAAGAAGGATCATAAGGGAATTTTCATAGAGAAGTATACTCTACATGTGGGCTTCTTCAAAAGCCATCCCATTATTTTCTCACCATTCCTATAGATTCACGTAAAGATTTGTGTATAAAATAGGCATTGCTATAATATTATCATATTTCTAAGTGAAACTATGCTTTCTTCTGATCCATTTTTGCCATATTTTTGCATTGTTGGAAGCTTTTTTTTCCGTCGCTCAAACGCTCGGAAGATTTTGCTCAAAAAATGCTCGTCCCCGAGAAAAGTGCACCAAATTAGCAATATAAAAACCTTGCATCAAGCTTGCCCACATTTTGTATCTATGTGTGAAGTACCTCAAATAGATCTTCCATCTTGTAAATACAATCCTTTACATCCTTTAATGCATAATGAGAAATGCTAGTAGGTAGTATGAACTGAACATATGAGCGATGGTTGATTAGTTGCTTCCAAACTCACAAACTTATAAGGGAAAAGAGATTATGACAAGTCATACTTACTTGGAGCATCTTGTTCCAATGAAGAGATTTCAAGCCGTATAATTTTTATACACCTCTTTTCTTGCTCTTTGTGAAGGCGCCCTCATGCATCTAGTGGGAGTACAAATTGTACTGATAGCCCACTTCACCACTACCATCTCTTTCTTTGATAACGTCCATGGTTAATAGGGTGAAAAGACATGCCCATTTGGTCTCTCTTGTGGCCAACCTTCACGCATCCTCCCTGTGGTTCATAGATCCTACCTTATGATCAAGGATTCTTGTGTCCCAATCAAATGATCCCAAATGGTAGATGCCACATTCTTGAAGATATGCATGGGATCAAGCAGGTGATTGAGCTTGAGGTGGGACCAATATGGTAGCCAATAAAAGATGGAGTATCTAAACAAAATATTGTGTTAGCCACGCAATCTTTATGTCCATTCAATCTAGCATACAATAGTTACAAACCCTTACTAGCTCAAGCCAGGAGTGTCTGAGGGAGTTTTCCACTTTCCATCGGTTGACCGATGGGAGGAATGCCATGACATGAGATCTGCAATGGATTTGCACTTGAACATATGTTGGATGCGAGAGATTATGGGGAAATGTCGCAAAACCTTACAAGGCACATCCAAAGTTTTGAGATCTACTCTATATCTTGCCTCACCACAAGTAGGATACTTTCAAGCCTCCGTATGTGATACACTAAATAGAACACAATCATTAACGCATGCATGGATGCACTTATAACCCAACCCTCCAAGCGATGTCACATAGTACCTCGCCATATCTCGTGAGGTTGGTAATTTATTCTCCCTTGGAAGCATGTTAGACAATAGGTTGCACATGAAGACCATAAATTAGAAAAAGTATTCCAGTTGATCCATTAGCAGAATTCACCATGTTTGCAAAACAGAAAGCTTACTTGAGTAATGCATTCAAACTTGCATTGCTCCATCCATAAATGGTATGCAAGTTCAGTAACTCAAGGGAGGAACGTAGAATAGATAATGTGCACCCCTCAAAAATACTGGTGTCGACGCTGTAGTAGAAAGATGGTCCTGCTCCAGGCTATCATCCCTCCCTGATGACTCATGGGCAAATAAATCTCACACCATATCATCAAGCACCTCCTCTTCCACATCCTCATGAGGTAATGGTGGAGGGCTACAATGGCCATCACTCAATGCATCCATAATGGTCCCCCTGAAGATCCCACCTCATATCGCCGATGCTTTGCCTCCTCATGATGAGCATAGGGAAACATAAATGGGTGTGGCACTACATCCTGTGTCAAGTAGAAAATGAGCACTTATCAAACACTTGAACACCCATAGGTATCTCAATCAACCCCAACATTTTAACACTTACCATGGATATGGTCGCATCCCATTCTCCATACCTTGAGATGTGAGTGATTGTACATGCACCCTTGATATCGATCACACATACATTTGATTTTTTGCTCCAACCACATTTCTTGATTGTGGAGAGGGAGGGATTCATCCTCACTAGAGGTGCTTGCTGAAGATGAAGACATCCTATAAATAATCACAGCTCAAAATGTTAGTCAAGCCCTTGAGACTTTCATCCAAAATTATGTGTAACACGTCTATTACCGCGTCTGTGTTATGAAAACGCGTCTATAGGCATGTTTATTACAGAGTACAAACACGCCTATAGGCACGTTTTTAGACGTGCTACCTCGTTTTAAACCTACATTAACAAAAGCTTTTACTCACTTCACCGACTACTTCTCCTCTCCACGCTTTCTTTCCTCTCCGCTTGTTTTTCCATCTCCAAGATTAGCTCATCTCCACACATATATACCTTATCTCCAAGCATACACATTCATCTCCAAGCATACAATAGAAGAGGGTGAAGAAGGAGGCCACAAGAGAAGAAGGAGAAGAATCTTTTCATATCTCTGTCCAAGGTAAGTCTCTTGTCAGTTGCTCTACTCTCTCAATATATGATGCTTCTTGCTCGAGGGGTTCACCTCCCAAAATTTTAGTGTACCACGTTCCTTCAAATGGAGGGGTATTTTAATGCCACTTTTGAAAAAAAATTAACAGGTTTACAATAACAGGAGGGGGTTTTTAATTCAACTTTAGAAAAAAAACGGTTAGTTTTATAAGTAAAGAGTGGTGGTTTTATTGGGGAAAAAATTTTAGTTGAGGGGTTTTTTAAATACCCCTTGAATGCACATGATACCTAATATTTCTTAGTGGTGCACCCCCCAGGCTTCTTGTACTTGTGGAAATATGTTTTCTTCAGATTCATCCTCTTTTGCATGCAAGAAAGAATTTTTGTGGGCACTTTTGGTTTATCTCGAGGTCGGTCTGTCAGTCGCTTCAGTTTTTTTTTGAGATTTGGGTATTGGGCACATCTAATAGTGTGCCTAACAGCATGTCAGGTTGTTTCTAAATTGTGTACCCGCACTTATAAACGCACTGTTAGCCGCGTGTATAGATGCACTGAGACAATATAATCAAATTTTTGGCTTTGCTTATGGGAAGAGAGCATTGTAGAGAGATCAAACATATAATGCATGAGGGAAGTATAGGGGTAGAGCACGATTTTTTATGCTTGTGCAAAGAGGGTATGCATGATGGAAATAAGGGATTGCATGAGGGAAATAGGGGAAGCATGAGGGAAATTGGGATAAATCATGAGGGTGGGATAGGGAAAGAGGGCTGAGAGTATAGGGGTAGAGCGTGATGTATAATCTTGTGGAAAGAGGGCATGATGGAAATAAGGGAATGTATAATCTTCTTCCTCTTATTCTCTTCCCCCCTTTTTTTCTTCTCTTCTTTCTTTCTTCTCTTCTCTTCTCTGCTCTTCTTATTTTCTTCTCTTCTCTTCTAATCTTCTTCTCTTCTTCTCTTCTCTTCTCTTCTTCTCCTCTTCTCTTCTTTTGCTCTTCTCTTCCTTTATTTTCTTCTTTCTCCTCTTCTATTATTTTTTGTTGTTCTTCTTTCTCTTATTACTCTTATTCTCTTCTTTTATGTATTCTTCTTTCTCTTATTACTCCTAGTCTGAATGCTCTACTCAATACCTGTATGCCTTTGTGTCTTTGTGTATTTGTAGTTCATCACGTGGCCACGAAACTCTTTTGGAGGTACGCCTGATCCTCAAAATGCATTCTTGCAACAATTATATAACATTTTGGGGCACCCTCCGACTCCACATGAGTTATTTACCTACATGACAAGCACTCAAAACACCCTGCAAGAGTCAAGAGTACAGACTCCAAACCACCCCACACCCACACCACCTGTGGTCACCCCTGTGGAGTCAAGACAACCTAGCAGAAGGTACAACCACCAGCCTACTCCCAGGATCCTCTTCTAGATCGCAAAGCCACGCACCTACTCCTTTGTAGTTGGGAGCCCCTTCTCTAGAGGCGAGTGCCCATTGTAGTAGCTCATCACAATGTAGGAGCAGGCATAGTAGCAGGGATAGTGGCCACACAAGATGCATGGCACAATCCTTTGGTGAGGCAGGGATGAATCAGATGTAGGTATGACAGAGGGTGATGGTATGATATACTATGATATCACTGAGACGGGCGACATCTTACAAGATTCACGACAAAATGAAGTGATATCCTTCGTGCGCTCTATAGTTCATGAGAACTATAGAGATTGCTTTACGAAATTCAAAGAGCAGAAAGAAAGTTTGGCTGTGAATACCATCAACAGTTTACATAGGAGGTAGAATACCACTAGGTTCATTAACACATGGGCAAAGACAAATATTACCATTATCCTTGCCAATAAGAGTTCTTTACTAAAGAGGCAAGCGCTCGCTAAGATTTCTAGGAGAGAGGGAGGACAACCACCAAGGGGCCAACCCCACACTGCTCATAAGCACTAGTCGAAGAAAGACCTGAAGCTAGCAAAAGAGGACCCCAATCTGCAGCACAGAGAGGCATGATAGATATAGATGGACCAATATGGATCCTCACATTTTGTAGCAGGGGTTATTGTCTCATGGGAGGCCCAATTCCTAAGTATCGATCTCAAATTATATTGTGTGTATGTGGTTTATTAGGAGGTTGTTCCTTTGTTTTAACCCCTCTACTGCAAATCATTGTCATCTTACAACTTGATATCGTGGGCAGATACCCTACTCCTGTCGAGACATCCTATCATTGCGGACATGGCAGGGGACCTACTTGGAGGCACTTCGATGATGAGGGGTTGATTACTAAGGAGGAGTATAGCCAGGCTATGGGAATGCCCATGCAAGTATTTAAAAGTACTTAAGAAATGTCAATGTTGTAAATTTGTCTTGATTTTTTATACATTGATACATGTTATCCCTCATTTACAGGTGGCTGGGGGTATGGAGGAGTAAGAAGGCAAGGGTATTGAGGAGGAAGAACGCAACAAAGAAAGCTGCGAGGGTGGCAAGAGTGGTGACAGAAATAATGACGAGGATGCCTCCAATTAGTCATAGAAGTAGTGCTAGCTAGCTAGTATTTGTTTTTTTACTTGAAGTTAGAAGTGACGAGGATGCCTCTGATTAGTCATAGAAGTAGTGCTAACTAGCTAGTATTCTTTTTTATACTTGAAGCCACAGGTGGCTTGGCTTCGTGCTATATGTATATACAAACACTTTTTGGGCCATGAATTAATATACACTCCTGTTATTTTTTTGGCATTCAATTTCCTTGTGTAATGTTTTATCCATGAATTCTTTGTGATGTAAAATGTTTTGGAGTTGTAACGTTTTATTTGGAATTGTAATCGTCGGCTTGTATATGACTTCAAATTCTAGTACTTTTTCCCTTAACTCATTTAATAATATATAGCAAATTACCAATAGCTATAGATGTGCGTGGGATCGTGCAAATTAAAATGCTCTTGGTTGTAGGAATTCCATTTCACACTATAGAAATGGGATTCCTGCAACCACACAGCATTCTTTTTTTTTTGAATTTTTTGTAGAGCGTTTATACGTGCATCCCAGGTCAACGTTTGCTTGGGTGTAGCCAATCAGGGAACTACTTTAGGGGCCATTTTGGGGCTGCAACGTGACGCGCTCCTTAGTGAGATTTTGAATTTTGTGTAGACCTGTGCTCTTGTCAAAAATTTTCCCGACATCATGATGCCACACTGGTGTAATAATGAGATACAATCCTTTATTCTAAACACTGTAGAGCTCGACACATGATAGCTCTGCACTACATCATGCATCTCTACACACTGCTTCATGCACCGCAATCTTTGGCCTCACCACCTATCACTGCACAGCCTTTTGTTGTAGCTTTGCCACCTGTCATTTGGCAACACGCCCATGCATATCATTAAAATTCAATGCTGCTTTCAAAAGACCTTTATCCTGGTTCTTGGCATAATGATGAGACACAATCTATCATTCTAAACGTCACCGCAGGCATTCTTTGGCCTGACCACTTGTCATCTCGCATAGCCTTTTGCCCTTGGGGGTTGCACTACTAAGAAACCCTATGTATCACATGCATTCAAGGGGAATTTTCAAAACCCCTCAACTAAAATTTTTCTCCCAATAAAAACACCCCTCTTTAGTTATGAACTAAGTGATTTTTTTCTAAACTTGAATTAAAAAATCCCTTCTGTTATTGTAATCCTTTTTTTTTTTTTGAAGATTTGAACTAAAATACCCTTCCTTTTGAATGCACGTGGTACACTAAATTTCTTTAATGTGAACTCCCCGAGCTTTTGCCATAGCTTTGTAACCTGTCACCAGGCAGTGCACACATGCAGATCATAGGTTGTCTTGGAGAGACCACTGCGCTGGTTTTGGCTTAAAAATGAGATGCAATCTATGATTTTGAGCATCACCTCAGTGCAGTCTCTTACCCAGTGATCTATCCTCGTCCAAAATTCAAGGTTGTCTTGGAGCAACCACCGTGCTGGTTCTTGGAGTTATAGCTTTGTTACCTATTTTTACGTATTATAGTCAGAGGTCTATGATGACCACCGTGCTAGCAAAGAGAAGGAGATCTATGACTGCCATCATGCTGGTTCTTGGAGTTATATTTGTGTACCAAGGAAAATGTATTTCCTTGTGCAACCAAGGAAAATGCAATTGAGGATATGGACCTTGAGGAGTTCCCTCTGAGGGCAAGGGCCATATCGACATGCCATATCTGTCTAGTGGCATCCTCAATATTGTATAATGCATGTCAATATGGCCCTTGCCCCTAGAGGGGACCCCTCAAGGGTCATATCATCAATGGCATTTTCTAAAAGTTTAATTGTATTTTTCTAGATGTATCTCCATGCAACCACAATGGTGGGTCGTTGGAGCTATTTTAGCGCTATTTTAGTCCTAAAACAGGGAAATTGTAGTCTTACTTTATCGGTATTTTAGTCCTTGTTGCAATAAATCCTAAGTGAGGGCAAAAGTATTTCGAGCCACCATAGTGACTAGAGGCCCGATGGTGCCATCCAGATAATCAACTACAATTCATCGAGTGAAAATTGAGAAAAAGAGATTACAATGTATATCTACATCCAGTAATAGGTTATATAAAATTTAACAACTTATACTAAGCAAAAATTGAATAGAGGGTCTTACATTTATAAAGTCTCAGCAATTGTTGAGAGCCTTGAAGGTCAAAAGATTAGATCTAGTAACCATAACCATTCAATTATAAAAGTTAACCAACAGTGCATACTAAGAGCCTCAAATTGAACAAGAAGAGATTACATGAATGTTATAAAAACTCAGCAAATGCTAAGAGCCTTAGATACCCAAACATTAGATCCAGTGAACCAAAAGATCACTGAGAACCTTAAAAGCCAAAAGATTACATCCACCCATTGTGGTTATGAGCCTAGTTAAGCAAGAGAAAAATTATACAAAGCAGTATTGCCGCAAACCCATCTTGTTGCATTGAAACTTTTAGGGAGCCAATGGAGAAGGTGATGGAGAGTCTAAAGAATATGCACATGTGAAGAGAGTGGGAGAGAAGTAAGGAGTCTCACTTGTAGCTTTCTCACATACACAATGGGGGAATACACACAAAGGTGGAGGCTGAAAACAGTTTTCCTCTTCTTAGTTGTGAAAACCAAAAGAACTCTCTCTCTTAGTACAAAAGGAATAGGTGAACCATATATGTGGGTCTCAAACCAAACTCAGCTAACCTAGGTGCCATACTAACTGAGCCACTAACTAGAGTACATAAAGATAGCTGTCATCCAGCTATTCTTCATGGGCGGTGTACCAACCACATCTGCAGCTAACAAGTCGGTGACATAAATGCACAACGGTCACCCTAGCATATCATGAGTGGAGCTCGATATCTCAACACTCCCCTCAAGCTCAATCCCAATTCTTGCACACAAGCAGGTCTCTGAACTTGCGCAGCTTCTCTGCGATCAATACCTTTGTGAATATGTCAGCTACCTGATCCTTTGTGCTTACATAAACTAGATCGACAAAACCTACTAGAACCTTCTCCCACACAAAGTGATAATGCACCTCAATGTGCTTTGTTCTAGCATGATAGACTAGGTTATTTGCCAAGTGTATACTGCTCATATTGTCACAATAAATGACAACTAGCCCATCTATAGACTGATGCATATAATAAAGTAGCTTACTCAACCAAGCTACCTCACATGCAGCCATTGCTACACCCCTGTACTCAGCCTCTGTGCTCGACAAGGCAACTATAGGCTGTTTCTTGCTACTCCAAGTGACTGCAGCACTCCCAAAAGAGAACACATATCCACTGGTAGATCGTCTATCAGAAATACTACCATCCCAATCAGCATCAATGTATCCATGCAACTATATCTAAACCCCAGTCTCATAAAATAGTCCATACTGCAATGTGGACTTCACATACCTCAGTATCCATCTAGCCGCATCCAAATGTGGTTTCCTTGGAGCCTACATAAACTGACTTACCAACCCAATAGCATAGCTCAAATCTGGCCTGGTAATAGTCATATAAATCAAACTTCCTACTATGTGTCTGTACATAGTAGGGTCTTCCAGAAGCTCACCTGCATCTGCGCTCAACTTCACATTCTGCCCCAAAGGAACTGAAATAAGCTTACAGCCTGTCATCCCATATTCGGACAGCATGTCCAATCCATACTACCTCTGCAAGAGCCATATCCCACTTGTGGATCTAATCACCTCAATGCCCAAGAAGTAACGCAGCTCTCCCAAATCCTTCATCTCAAACTTATGCTTCAATAGCATTTTCACATGAAGGATATCTTCATCACTATCACCTGTGATGATCAAATCATCAACATAAATGACAAGCAACATAATGCCTTTTTCTGTTTTTCTCACATAAAGTGAGAAATCTGCCTTGGAAATCAGAAAGCCAATAGTGACAAAATACTGTCCTATCTTGTCAGACCATGCTCTGGGTGCTTGCTTCAAGCCATACAAGGCTTTCTTCAACCTGTAAACAAACTCAGGATGAACAGCACGAACATAACCTGGTGGCTGCTCCATATAGACCTCTTCTTGCAAATCACCGTGCAAGAAGGCATTCTTTACATCCATCTAATGTAAAGACCATCCCTTTGATGCAACCATAGCAATGACTGCTCTTACGGTTGCCATCCTTGCAACCGGACTGAATGTTTCTTCATAATCAATGCTATATGTCTGTGCATACCCCTTGACAACTAATCTTGCCTTGTATCTGTTCATAGAACCATCTGCATTGTGCTTCACCTTATAAACCCACTTGCAACCAATTGCATTCTTGTCTTTAGGCAAAGGCACCAATTCCCATGTAGCATTTGCTTCCAAGGCATCCATTTCTTCATCCATGGCTTTCTCCCATTTTTCTTTTCCCATGGCTTGCTCAAAAGAAGTGGGTTCTAGTTCATATATCACTTTGACCATATAGGCATAGTGAATGGCTATAAATCCATCATATTTCAGCCTATCCACAGGATACTTAACTCTGGTAGACCAGTGCAAAATCACTACCAGGTGCTCTCAAAACATCCCTTGTCTTCCTTACTCCAGCTGTAACAATAGAAGGAATACCCAACTCATCATCAAGGCTCTATTCTGAGCCACTGGATTCACCATCCACATAAGAGTGACCTGCATTCACATCAAACATGGGCTGATCTACTTTCTCTTTTCCTTTTTGTGATACTTGCATACCACTTTCTGCATTGCTTTAAGGAGATCCTCCTGATCTCAATTTGCCTATCCATGGTGAAGTATGTGAACCACTGCTAGAGGACACTACAGGTCCACTAATATTTTGTGATTGCTGCTATGAATTCTGTGCAGCATTACCATTCTCTGTGCATCTACATCATCAATCACATTTACTAGTTTATACCAGCTGCTCATCTCATCAAAAACAACATCTCTACTTACTATAAACTTACAAGTAGAAGGGTTATAGCATCTATACCCTTTCTGCTGCAGAGAATAACCAATAAAGATGCACTTCTCACCTTTTGGAGCCAACTTGGATCTCAACTCATCTGGCACATGAACATAGGCAATGCGAAATATCTGGTTTCCTACCAATATACCTCTCCTCTGGCATCATGCCATGTATTGTTGCAGTGGGAATCATGTTCATTATGTAGACTGCTATAGCAACTGCTTCAAACCAATAATAATCTAGCAGGTCTTTTTCGTTGAGCATGGCACGAGATACCTCTCCAATATGCATGTTTTTCCTTTCTGCAAGTCCATTTTGTTATGGGGTATGACTGCATGAATATTGCTACTTTATGCCATGCTCCTGCAAGAACCTTGCAAACTCATTTGAGAGGTACTCTCCCCCTCCATCTGACCTTAGGCATTTTATTTGTAGGCCTGTTTATTTTTCAACCATAGCTTTAAAAGCTTTAAAATGCCCAAACACTTCACTTTTCTTTTTCATAAAATACACCCAAACTTTTCTGCTATAGTCATCAATAAAAGTGACAAAATAAACAACCTCCAATAGATGCAACTTTAGTAGTCCACACATCAGAGTGGATTAATTCCAATGGCCTCTTATTCTCTTGAACATGTCTAGGAAATGGTTTCCTTGCCTGTTTTCCAAATTGACAGGCTTCACATACCTTATGCATTTCTACAACCTTGAACTTAGGCAATCCTGCAATAATATTTTGGGCCTGCATTAATTTAAGTCGTTGTACATTAACATGACTAATGTGTTTATGCCAGATATCAATATCTACAACTACACCGGTCCCATGTGCAAACATTGCTGCACTCAATTCAAGCATGTTCGCATCCAATGTAAACATCCTGCCCTTCTTCTTCCCTTTTGCTATCAAGTGACCTTTATTTTTCATATCCTCAACAAAGCATCCATGAGGATTAAATCTGACCTGCAAGCCCTGCTCAACCATTTGACCAACAAAAACCAGGTTCTTGGTGATATTCGGGACATGAAATACATCAGACAGGTATTCCTTTTTCCCATCCTGCATAGACAAAGGAATTTTACCAATTTGCACAATAGGATGTGTAGTATCATCACCAGTCTCCACAAATCCTGGTCTTTCCATTTTCCTTGCATCCTGCATCCATTCTGCATGACCTATCATGTGGTTTGATGCACTTGACTCAACATACCACCGAACATTAGGAACATTAGGAATAACTGGTTCTTATTCAGCTCCAGTAATGAACTCCCAATAGCCTTTTCCCTTCAAGAAATTCATCATTCTAAACTTCCATGCTTGGAAGTTGTTCTTGTCAAGCTTTTCACTGACTATCTGTGAAAGAGCATCAAATGCCATTATAGAACACTGCAAAAAACACAACTTCTGCCTCACAAGGGCAAATCTACAAAACTGACGAAAGTGGTGTTCGACCACACAGTCACTTCCTAGTGACGATTTTGCATCAACATGCAATAAGAATGATTCTATCACTCCCAATATCTCTGCACACAGGCATACGATGCAATTTCTGCGGCAAGTTTTCGCTAACCTGCGGAACAGTGGTTGCACAGCAAAAAACAGGGCACTTTTTTGAGTGCCTATGAAAAACTTCCACCACCAAAACGGGCCCCGAAATGGCCTCTATTCAAAAAAATAATGTCACTGAGGGCTTTGCCTACACCCGCAGCATATACTGCCCTCTTGCCACACCGCGAAGGGCATCCCAATCTGAGACAGTGCACTCTTGCACTTTTCAGCTGTGCTACCTGTAGAGATTTGCTCCCAAACTCGAAAAAGGAAAGCAACACTGATCCTCTTACCAAGACACCGCGAACTTGGTTTGCTTTCTTGAGCTCCTTACCACGAGCGGAGCTCTGATACCATGTGAAGAGAGTGGGAGAGAAGTAAGGAGTCTCACTTGCAACTTTCTCACATACACGATGGGGGAATACACACAAAGGTGGAGGCTGAAAACAGTTTTCCTCTTCTTAGTTGTGAAAGCCAAAAGAACTCTCTCTCTTAGTACAAAAGGAATAGGTGAACCCTATATGTGGGTCTCAAACCAAACTCACCTAACCTAGGTGGCATACTAACTGAGCCACTAACTAGAGTACATAAAGATAGCTGTCATCCAGCTAATATTCATGGGCGGTGTACCAACCGCATCTGCAGCTAACAAGTCGGTGACATAAATGCACAACGATCACCCTGGCATATCATGAGTGGAGCTCGATATCTCAATAGCACATTGCCAGGACTTAGATTAGAGCCCCCCCAACAAGTTGAGAGTACTCTGCTATGAAAATATTGAGGCCTTCGTCGACGTCTAAGGGGAACCCATATAGCATAGCCATAAAGAGGCCATAAGTGTGCGTATCATCTAAGGTCATGGTGAAATGCAGATATGGGGGAAATCGACCGTGGGAACAAAGGGTGTCTGCTAGTGCCAGCATTTCTACTCCATGTGAGTGCAACGCAATTACCTTATATGAGAATGCAAATAACATTGGGATCACAGTGCAATGAAGGGTGGTAGCATGCATGGTGAAGATGAGTGGGTGAGCAACAGATTAGCATGGGAGCAGATGAGTGACAAGAGTTGGAGGAGTGAGTGTGGAGAAAAGTAAAGCAGTTGGGAGAAAGGGTGGAAAAGAGCTAGAGGAGCAAAGTAGCAGAGCGTGTGGAGCAAAGTAGCAGAGTAGGGGGGGGTGAGAGCCATGTAGTAAAATGCTAGATGGCACAAATCTTATATATTATAAAGTTTGATCCACCCTGGTGACTGGCGGCGGCCCGGAGGCTCAAGGTTTCATCCATATAAGTTGTAGGCCACCACGATGGAATCTTAGGCATCACCCCAGACGGGGGCTGGTAATCATGAAGCAGACGCCCAATGGTGGTAACTAGTAGGTGAGCAAGCCACTGCATTGGTTGGTAATTAACTGCCAGCCCGGTGGAATTTCAGCCATGACATACATGGCTAATGAGAGCCATGACCACCGGGCAGTAATTACCACAAAAGTAAACCATGAAGCCTAATCACCTCTAACCACTCATTACCCATGCACTGTAGTACTCTATTGAGCATGCAAGCTAGATGACTGGTAATTTATTGCACTCATAGTAATCATGGATGCAAGACTGGTGGTGGTAACTAGCAGGAGGGTAATTGCAGGCCACTACAGTGGTTGGTAATTAACTCCCAGCTCGGTGGAATCTTAGCCACCGTAGATGTGGCTGATGAGAGCCACCACCACCCAGCAATAATCACCACAAAACTAAATCATGAAGCCTAATCACCTCTAATCACTCATTACCATGCACTCTAGTAGTCGACTAAGCATGCAAGCCCAATGGCTGGTAATTTACTGCACTATCATTCATGCAAGCCTGGTGGTGGTAACTGGCAGGTGAGTAATTGTGGGCCATTGGGGTAATTGGTAATTAACTACGAGCTTGGTGGAATCTTTGCCACCACAACAAATGTGGTTGGTAATCTTAGACACCACCACCTCTAATCACCATGCAAGGTAGTAGTGCCACCACCTCTAATCACTCAGTACCACACAAGGTAGTAGTGCCGCCACCTCTAATCACTCAGTACCACGCAAGGTAGTAGTGCCGCCTTGAATTAATAACAATTCAGGCCAACCACTGCAGTGGCTCTAACCTAGATAGTTCCTTGTAGTTGGGCTACAAAATTAAGCCTCTACTATTCCATTTCCTTCATTGTTTCATCGTCACTACTTCGCTATTCCATTCCCTTCACTATTTCGTCTTTTATCCCTCTTGATCGTTTCTTTCTCCCTTGCACTCGGACTGCAAACTTAAGCCTCCACTATTCCATTTCCTACATTGTTTCATCTTTTATCCATCTTGACCATTTCTATCTCCCTTTCACTCTTCTTGCAACTTTTATCCCCTCTAGTCATGGTCTGAGAGCTTCTCACACAATCTTTCCTCCCCCTCTGAAGCACAAGTGCGAGAGCCTCTCCTCCCCTGATCTTGAAATCATGACATCTGGGAGCTCCTCAGTCGCTCTTCAAAAGCCCAGTTTGGATGCTCTCAACAACTTCACTAGGTTGGTAAAGGAGGTGAACATGAAAGAAGGACAAATAGTCTATCAAGGTCACAAGATTACCATCACTAAAAGCATAATTGAAAATGTGTTAGGCATTCCTAGAGGCAATTCGCAAGTACACTTCTTCGGGAAGCATTGGAATTTGGAAGAGATAGGATATTCTAGGAGTATACCCCAACGCTCAGAGTAGTAAAGATGGTGGAGTTAACATTTCTAGGTTGCCACAACAAACCTCCAAGATGCGCTGAAGAAGACAATACACTTCTTTCCTGATACAAGAGAAACCGTGAAATTCTGGTAGGTTCAAGTAGTAGTAGAGCAATTGAAAGGATGTTATGTATCTTTCTCAAGAGCGATCTCCAAGAGCGTGATAACGAACTTGAAGAATTGCATGGATGGCAAATCCCAACTGTTATCCCAGTCTAGTGGAGTTGCAATGTAGCTGATGACGTCTACCCTGAAAGGGATTTTCAAGACCAAGTGGGTTTAGGATACATTTAGGATAGTCAATTTTGACCATCAGGATGGTTCAGGACACTATCACAATTTCAACCACCAGGCTAGTTAAGCCTGATGATCTCAACTTCACATATTAGACAATAACAGGTATTTTGGTTTTTATATCTGAATTTCACAATTAGAACAATACAATATTGAGACAATATTTTGCTTTTCGTTTTTGAATTTCACAATTTCAATCAGTAACTGCTATTTGTCTTGATCCAACATCGAGCTGGTTTAGGACAATCACATTAAGTCCAAGCCATCCCGGTCTAGAAAAAGTGGTATATGACCCGGATACTAAGGAAATAAAATTTAACGAATTTAAGTACTACTAAGAAACACAATAATTTCAACCACCCGGCTGATCAATAACTAATGTCTATTCAACCATGCTGGTTCAAGACAATCACATAACTGGTGATTGAGCTCAAGCAGCCATGGCTGCATGATGTTCCAACCACCGGGCTTGTTTAGTAAAATAACAATATATTACTTTTCTAATGCAAAATATATTGCTGATAAGTTCTGCTCAACCACGCCACCAGGCTGGTCAACAACTAATGTCTCTTCAACCACGCTGGTTTAGTAAAATCACATAATTGGTGATTGAGCTAAACCAGCCACAGTTGCATGATGTCTCAACCAATGGGCTCGTATAGTAAAATAGCAATATATTGCTATTCTGCTGTAAAATATATTGCTATTAGTGGGAATGGGGGAGGTGGGGGTCAGGTGGGGGTGGGAGGATGGGAGTGGGAGTGCGAGAGGGAGTGGGAGGGGTGGGGTGGGAGGATGGGTGTGGGAGTGGGAGAGGGAGTGGGAATGGGGGAGGTGGGGGTGGGAG